>NW_013668736.1:0-13436 GCF_000517525.1 Limulus polyphemus
AATATTGGTAATAGAATCTAAGCTAACGACATAAAATACAGCTGTGCCGTATATCACTCAAAACACAACATTTATCATGTTATAATTACCATTTAATATTGGTAATAGAATCTAAGCTAACGACATAAAATACAGCTGTGCCGTATATCACTCAAAACACAACATTTATCATGTTATAATTACCATTTAATATTGGTAATAGAATCTAAGCTAACGTATAAAATACAGCTGTGCCGTATATCACTCAAAACACAACATTTATCATGCTTGATAGAAAAAAAATCGTTGTTGAGTTATTTATGAAAGCAGAAATGATAGAATTATATATTACTAGCTTAGTGAAATATACAGTGAACAATACCAATGAAAACGTAATCATAGCATTATGGAACTTTGCCCTACCTATCTTTTTTTTTATTTTCTTTTTTTGTTTAGATCAAATATTTCTCGTTTCATGTAATATGTCTGGAATAGAATCGAACACGTTCATACTAACCAGAATCTACCAATAGCTATACTCTCGTTCCTACCACACTAGCTCAGAACGTAACTTTGAACATGCTTAATCAATGGTTATAAGACAGAATTTCACATTTATTTATCATTCTATGCACAACACTTCTCTTTCATAAACAAAGGTACTTCTAAGTGTTCGTTACACGATTTTAGAACATACTGGTAACTCAATATGTCAATAAAACTTCGAAACAAATCCACTGAAAGTTCCTCATTGTGGCCGTACTTATTTTGTTTGTTTGTTTGGAATTAAGCACAAAGCTACACAATGGGCTCTCTGTGCTCTGCCCACCACGGATATCGAAACCCGGTTTCTAGCATTGTAAGACCGCAGACATACCGCTGTGCCACTGGGGGGCATCGTACTTATTAAACTCCATCAGCAAAGGGTTAGTGAAATCGTTGTGTGTCCATCATCCTCTCTTTTTTTTTCTCACTCCTAAAATCTTCACATCAGAAAAAATGACAACTTACTCGAGTACATTAATATATTAGGCTCGATACGTAAAGACGAAGTGCGAGTACATTCATATGTTAGGCTCGATACGTAAAGACGAAGTGCGAGTACGTTCATATATTAGGCTCGATACGTAAAGACGAAGTGCGAGTACATTCATATATTAGGCTCGATACGTAAAGACGAAGTGCGAGTACATTCATATATTAGGCTCGATACGTAAAGACGAAGTGCGAGTACATTCATATATTAGGCTCGATACGTTAAGACGAAGTGCGAGTACATTCATATGTTAGGCTCGATACGTAAAGACGAAGTTCGAGTACATTCATATGTTAGGCTCGATACGTAAAGACGAAGTGCGAGTACCTTCATATATTAGGCTTGATACGTAAGGACGAAGTGCGAGTACGTTCATATATTAGGCTTGATACGTAAGGACGAAGTGCGAGTACGTTCATATGTTAGGCTCGATACGTAAAGACGAAATGCGAGTACATTCATATATTAGGCTCGATACGTCTGTATGTTTTACACAATTTCACACAACGTTTTTTTATCAGCGTTTTAGATTAAACATTGTTAAGTCGCGAATACATAATCATTCAATATGATGCAATATGCAGCAATTTATTGCATCCTATCGAGTAATCACGTGTTTAATAGGGTGACACCTGTTATGTATTAAAATATACCTCTAATTTATTATGTAACGTATTATAATTCCAAATAGCTTGAAACTGAGTTAAATGATAATTTAGATTTAGAAATTAAATAAATGTCAATATGTATACAATTCATGATACTTCTCAACAATATTGATACAAACGGTTTTTTTAATATATTTTAATAGACAATCAATAACACAATTTACAATAATGGTTATTACAAATAATGATCCATGGAGAAACGTTTTACAAACTTACAAACAATATTGAGTCCTCTATCTGGTCTGGATCTTCCTTGATATCTTATCGAGGATTCACGATGAGCGAATTAATTTTGAGTAGATGTTGATCCCATTCACTTAATATGGAACTAGCTAGCTCTGTGTTATTCGGTCTTGGCCGATCACACGCCAATTTATGTACCACTGAAGTTCTATAATGTATTCACAAAAATACTAATGCCCGATGTGAATCCGCTGAAGTTAAAAGGTTCGCAATCTATCAATGTTCCTGGTCAAGTATCTGAAGTTTCCAAATAATAAGCGTTTTAACAATCACAGTTATAACTTCCGAAGTTTATAACAAATCAGTAATATATACTGTCTTTTGGCACGTTGCGTTGGTTATATTTATAGGCGTGAGGAGAGTTTCTCGAAATTTCAGCTTACGCAAGAATATAAACGATACACATGTGTTTACGTACATGCATATATTGTTTATTCTTATACACGAGAATTTTCTACAATTTGAGAGTGTAGGCGGGAATTTCGCAATACTGATTTAACGGTATAAGTTATGTACATTTCTAAATATAAATTTATATAAACAAACATTGATATTAAAACAGATATATCATAGTAAATCCGTCACACATCTCTAATGTGAAATTCATCCCAGTTTCATCTTTTCTTTCAATCTCTTCTCCAACAATTTTGCAGAGAATGAACTAAGTTCCAGGGTCAGAATTATTGTGGATAGAAATATTATTAACAACTTTAAATATAAGCTTAAATGAAAATGAGGCTGGTAATGTAAGCTGTGATAATACTGATCAACAAATGAATTAGCTTACAACGCCAATGGTAGAAAATCAAAATTAAGAAACATCAGATCCATCTAGAGAAGCAAGAAAAAATAATGCACATGTAATTTGTTTCCCTAGCTTCATATTGTTCAAAGAAGGAAAAACAGTTAAGCTTGTAAATATGATGCATTGACATCGAGAAATTAGCATCATTGCAGCAGATAAAAACCAGTGTTTATCTTAGATTACAACAACACTAAGGACAGAATAGATACTGCTGATCAAATGCTTAGGGACAAACAGTTAAACAAGTATTGTCATATACTACACATGAAATGATTTTGTTTTGTGGAATCATTTTGACCCCTGTGTGTAGTTTTGGATTTCACCTTTAAGTTTAAGTTATCTTATAAATCTAAAATAATCAACTTTACACCTATTTAGCCCTTTCCGAAGTAGAGATTTTTTATTCATTCTCACCCTTGAAATGCTTAACAAAATTTCAACAAACATGTTATATGGCATCTAGTTTCGATTTTGAAAAATTGATAAAATTTGATTTAGTTTTTCTATCATTCTTCGGTTTGTGAAATTTCTATAATTTTGTGTAAGACACTAGTTTCAAAAAACCCACACAAGAAACATTAGGAATATTTTATTTCTTCTTAGGATTTTTATTGTAAATCACAGAATTTTATTTTTATATATCTAATCATTTCAACCTCATTTATCAGTGACATAGTACCTTACCTTCCAAACTTGCATCACCATTAACTTCGTTAGGCTAGGTATCGTGATTTTTGCTAACAAAATATCTTGGATGAAATCAATTTATAGCTAATAAACGTATGTTTTCCAGTAAATGATAAGTCATTTTATTTGTGTGTGTTATTGCATACGATAAACGTAACAATAACAGTTAATAGATAAAGATTTGAGTCGTCGGAATATGTTATCTTCGCCTACCATAATAACCAAACCTAATTAAGCTTACCTGATGTCTTGTCATAAAAGAAATTTTCTATAATTTTCAAACAGATAAAATTTGACATTAAAACATTTTCAAGAACGTCTAATTACTCTATGAAAATCTCCCAGAACTGTGTTGTTGTTTTTTTTTTTAAGTCTTCTGAACTTCTTATTAGATTTCTTTATTCTCTCCGTGTAGTTAATGTTTGGAAAACCTATTACTGTTCAAACTACGTTATTTATTCTAAACTACCTTCTCCCAAATACATCAATTAATATATCTAGTTATAAACAGTCCAAATTTCATTAACGACTAGCATCATGATGCAAGCCTAATACAGAGGGTTGAGTACGTAATATTTAAAACGATTTTGAATATGCAAATTAGCAAGTCACATTACAACCACAGCCAATGTCATGGTGGAAATGCATGTATGAAAGTTATATTTTAATATTATTTGGCGTTACATGAGTAGTGTAATACCATCGAAAATTAAGCACTTTTGGGGAGAGTATGTCATAGCCCTTTCCAACACAAAATTTTCCACACTCAAGTCATAAAGTTGTGTTCATATCGAGGATTTAGAGTTTCCAAGATGAAGATATCCCTTGTTCTTAATGGTTTGGAAAACGCAGAAACATGAATGAAGTTGGGAAACCGGGACCAAACCGAAAGCGACTTGTAACAAGTCATACCTCAGCCATAGTTAACCAATAACATTGTTTTGTAACAGTTGAGAATCTACAAACACAAAGGTCACTGGTGAAAGCCGTACATTATTCTTATAATGTGAATGTTCAAACGTAAAGAACAGCATAAAATATTTTAACTTCTTTCTAATTACTTGACTTTTTATATTTATTTTTTTCTCATTATGTTTGTGTAGGTCTTTTTAAATGCCACTATTTTCAGCGCTTTTTTTCGTTTTCTTGACGTATATGCAAATATTTTACTTGTAGTAACGTACTGTATTTTTGCTGGAATTTGTTGTGCATCACGTACCCTTAGTATATGTTGTTACTCATCACTAATAATGAGGTTCGTAATTCCGAAGTTTCCTTAAACTTTGAATTTTTAACTTTTGCAAAAAACCTTTTAAAAAGAGTTGCAGTTGAAAAGTTCAACTTGAACTTCATCTTATGCGCACGTGGGTTAAGGACCAAGTCAGATACGCCTTGGTTACAGTTTTAGCTTTCCTTAGTTTTGAACTACTGACCAGAGGGAGGAAAACCAGCTGGCAACCCTTCCCACCACAAAGACTTTGCCCTACCCCTTGAAGCGAATAATGGGTTCGACTGTTACTTTTATAATGCTCCCACAGCTGAAAGTGAGTAGCATCACTTCTCAAACCTTGGACCATCGACCCGCAGTCCAACGCGTTAGCCACTGGACCGTTGTTGGGTCAGTTTTATAATAAAGGTAAAATATGAGTAGTAGAAACTCATACCTCAAATTTAACCTAATTCAGTAAACCCTATAAACTTATAAGCAAATATTATAGTTAGATTTTTAAAACTCTCTTTTCTGACATTTATTTTGTCTCTATAAATGATCTGGTCTTTCTTTTTTTATTCGCTACATTTGCTTGCAAAACTTTAACATAACATTCAAGAAATACGTTGTTAATAATACCTGAAAATGAAATAATATATTTGTTCAACATACACTGTTTTTCCATAATACACCTCACATACTATAAGTCACTCATACACGAGAAACATATAAATATATATATATATATTCAATTTATGTCGCCTGTATTCGATGAACAATTTAGGTTAAAGTTAAATGTGTTACCTATGTCTGTATGTCGAAAGCATAAAAATATGTTGCTAATCTGATGTTAAAAATATTAGAGAAATGTAATAAAACATGATTACTCACAGTTCTTTTTCCTCAAAATTTTACTGATTTTTAATTAACACGATTTAGTCCTACTTTCTCTGTCGACCAATCCCCCGTTGAAAATTTAAGAACACCATGGAAAAGAGTTTTTGAGTTGTCAATGTCAGAAAAATTAATGACAGGAGTCTGCTTGTGGCATGCGATATATCCTTTGTCACATAAAATAGGGATACAGGAGAAAGATGTAGTAGTAAAACATATATGGAGCACTGGCCATCCCATAATGTTTTACATAACAGCCTTCAAGAATTATTTCAGTAATTTTTAATACTTCAGTGTGATTTTATTTTAATGATTGAATTTTAATAAACATTTGAAAGAACTTTTTTGGGGCCTCTCTTTATAATTGAAAATGACTTTTTTCGTCTTGGTTAGACCTTTCTCGACTTTCTGTCACTTGCTTCTTAGAATTTGAATAGAAAATGATTTGATAAGAAAAATGTAGAAACATAACTAAAATAGATTCCTTTTTGTATTTTTTTTACTGCAACTTCTTTAAAGGAATGGTAATCATCAACAGTCAGTGTAAGGCAGTTTTTAATGTTATAGCGCTTATAAAGTCATTATTAACGTACTTATTTAGAAATGTTGTTTTGAAAACTGCAATGTTTCAAAAGATTATTACAAAGGCGCGTGTACACATTAAACATTTATAGTACTAAAATCGTTCTTTATAGCGGAATACTAAATTTATTTAGTAAAATATATTATCATTACAACTAAATAACAAGCCCTTTTACGTTAGATTTGCATCATAAAGGGACTTTATTTGTTCTCAAACATATATGCAATTAGCACTGTGATTTTGATATTTCCATGTATAAATGTCTGTTAGATGGATCGTATTGTTTTATAGTAGGATACTCCTGAGGATGTGAACATTTCCATGTACAAATGTCTGTTAGATGGATCAGATTGTTTTATAGCAGGATACTCCTGAGGATGTAAACATTTCTAGCAGATAATCGGATTGTTTTATAGTAGGATACTCCTGAGGATGTAAACATTTCTAGCAGATAATCAGATTGTTTTATAGTAGGATAATCCTGAGGATGTAAACATTTTTAGCAGATAAGTTATTACTGGTAATTTTGAATGATTTTCCCAGATCTGTAGCTTTTCTGTTATTATATTCTTGAAGAAAGCATAAAAAAGACTTGTCTGGTTTGTAAGTAATAGATCCATATAGTTTTATCCTAGTTGTCTCCTACGCTTCATGTCTAGCGGTGTAGCCAATCAATATAAGTAATTCATGTTGTGTTACATAGATCTGTAATACAAATAGAATGTGGAATGCTGCTAATTACGAATATCATTCATACAGGAAAACCTACAATTTCAGTTTATATATGAACAGAAATTGCTCCTGTTTAAAGTCTACCTCGAATTTATTAGAGGATAATTTATACAATAAGTCAAAATATTAACCATTAAAAACGACAAAAAGGAAATGTAGTAAATTGAGGTGTATTTGTGGTGAAAGAAAGGTTTCGTTTAAAACTACCTTCGTAGGATATTACCTATATTAGTTATCTTCAAAATTTGTCCAAGGTATTTTTATACAGAACTCAATTTAACTTTCTCATCAAACTTTTAAAGATCATTCATTTTACATTTAATAGCAACAAAACTAATTTTAGGATTTCACTATTCTCAATACGATACTCCTGCGTCCTAGAAGATTAATTACATTATCAGTTTCATTGAGTTAAGATAGCAGTTTTAAACGAGATTACTTATAGCACTATATTTGCTGGGTACTCATGGTACAAATTGTCAGTTGTTTTTTATACCTCGAAATAATAGTATTTATCAAGTTGGTTCTAAATTACGAGGTTTCTGATTATTAATACTTAACAAATATTGAAGGTCAATGGGTGGATCTCAACCAATACAGCTTGGTATTACAAACAAATAGGGGATCTCAAACAATACAGTTTGATATTATGAACAAACGTTGTAGGTCAATGGGTGGATCTCAACCAATGCAGCTTGGTATTACAAACAAATAGGAGATCTCAAACAATACAGTTTGATATTATGAACAAACGTTGTAGGTCAATGGGTGGATCTCAACCAATGCAGCTTGGTATTACAAACAAATAGGGGATCTCAACCAATACAGTTTGATATTATGAAGAAACGTTGAAGTTCAATAAGGGTCTTAATCAATACAGTTTGGTATTGTGAACAAATGTTGAAATTCAATAGGGAGTCTCAACCAGCACAGTTTGGTTATTATGAAATATTTATCTCCTGCATCTGTTGAAGTTACTTTTTTAAAACTTTTGGTGCTGTTTTTATATTATCTTTATCCTAAGTATTGGTTTTTTTTGGGCTTTATTCTGGTAGGTTTTTATGGAACTGATTAAAGGTTTCAATGCTTTATTAAACTTTCTTTCACCATTATCTCTGTTTTGGAGATCTACTATCTATAATGGGTTTGTATTGGTGATTATTTCGCTATTGGATCTTAACAATCATTGTTTCATCCTTGACTTCATCTGGAATGGTTATTAACTTTATATACTATCTTCTTCGTTCTAACTTGGGCCTTTTTTTTTCTGTCTTGAAAGCAGTATTTTTCTCTTTCTCCAAAATGTTATATTATTTTTGTATTGGGTTCTCCATTTTACTTTGTCTCACAAGCATTTTTTTTTTTTAGTTATATCATGGATAGTTTTCATGACTATATCCTAGAAGAGTTTATATCTCTCCCATCAAGGCTGTAATTTTCACTCTTTCTTTTACTTGTAACATTCTTTGAAACAATTGGTTTCTTCAGCCAGTACTGGGAATTTTCTCGCCTGATTAATGGATCATTTCTTTTGCTCTTTATTTCATTTTTGAAGAGAAGGATCTCTCACGTATAATGATCTTTTTTTATTTGTCTCACAAACATTTTTTTCTATATGACGTTAGGATATGTTATGAACCTAAAAATTTACACAATAAGCCAGAATCTAAAGAACATGGTTAAACACTTGAACTTTTAAGTTAAATTAAGTCAAGGCAAAAATAAATACTACTTCAGAAACTATAACAAATTTACCATGAATCATTTGCAACAAAAAAAATACAGACGTCACAAATGAAAATTCGTTACGCTCGTGAACTATAGAAGACTCTGATAAATTAATTTCAAATGAAAAGATTGGATGATTACTTAATATTATTGTTTGAATTTAAGCATAAAACTACACAATGGGCTATCTGTGCTCTGCCCACCACGAGTATCGAACCCCGGTTTCTAGCGTTATACGTCCGCAGACATACTGCTGTGCCACTGAGGGGCGATTGCTTAATAACAGCCGCCTGTGTTCATTAGTTACATGAATTTAATTTAGTTAGATTCATAATACTGATAACATAATAAATAAAACTATGCCTGGTATTTCAACTATACTAAAATTCCTCTAGATTAATTAGAGCTTCACTTCAAGGCGAAAACTATATAGGAAAAATTACTACACTGCTCCCTCTTTTAACGGCTAACCATTAAGTGTTTAATTATAGTTAAAGTATGACGTTTAATTAGTACATTAGATTAACAAGTATCTTCTCTACAAGGAGACGTGAGCAAGAAAATATGTAGAAATAGAATGTACAGGCAGCCAACCTTATCATACCACAGTAGCCTTTTAGTCATGTTATCAGCCAAAGCAATCGGGCAATAGAGAGTTTTCCCGAAAACTTTGTTTCCTGAGTATTTCATCCTGAGAATATTTTGCTTTTCAGAATATGGATCCGAGGCTTGCACCCCGTTGCCACCAAAACGAAAATGCGCTCAGCACGTTGGAGCAATAAAAAACATTATTTAATTAGAGTAGTCCACGAGTTGGCGGTGGATGATGTTGTCTAGATGCCTTCTCTCTAGTATCTCACTGCAAAATTAGGGATGGTTAACACCCACAGCCCTCAAGTAGCTTTACGTTAAATCCAACAAAACTAACAAACAAACTATTCTGCTTATCACTGTGTTTCAAAAACGATAAGTCACACGTACATGTCCATACAGTCAAAGGTTCGTGAAATTTATCACTATGTTTCAAAAAACGATAAGTCACACGTACATGTCCATACAGTCAAAGGTTCGTGAAATTTATCACTATGTTTCAAAAAACGATAAGTCACACGTACATGTCCATACAGTCAAAGGTTCGTGAAATTTATCACTATGTTTCAAAAAACGATAAGTCACACGTACATGTCCATACAGTCAAAGGTTCATGAAATTCCATATATTTTGACTGCATATTACTCTTAATACCAAAACTAACTCAGAAATTTCAAATTTCTACGAGGAAAACGTAGATAAAAGGGGAAATTTTCATTTAAAACCTACAACGTCAGGGATAGAATTCCTCATTATGTTTTTGATTCTTCCTCGATGTTTTAACTATTTCGTATATTGGATGAGTTATTTATTCTATTGAATGCTCTTTCTGTGGGTGCTATTTTTCTCTTGTCTCTATCTTAAGCGTATTGGAAACTTTCTCCTCTTCACTCAGTGCCCGGCATAACCAGATGGTTAGGGCGCTTGACTCTCAATCTGCGGGTCGCGGGTTCGAATCCCCGTCCCACCAAACATGCTCGCCCTTTTAACCGTGGGGGCGTTATAATGTGACGGTCAATCCCACTATTCGTTGGTAAAAGAGTAGTCCAAGAGTTGGCGGTGGGTGATGATGACTAGCTGTCTTACACTGCAAACAAACTTGACTCAGCATCGGTTGTTGTTGTTTCCTTTTTGTTCGAGAACACGTTGTTCGCTTCCCGGTTTAATTTTTAATCGTTTTATTTCTCATTATGTTATTTTGAGTACTGAAATTAACTCAGAGAAATGCACATCTCTCTGTGCTCTACCTACCGCAGGTAACGAAACCCGATATGTGGCGTTATAAGCCCTCATTATTACCGATGAGCCACAGGGGAGGGGGGAACGAGAAATTATTTGAAACCAAGTATATATAAATTGTTTATATCTTTTTTTTTCCTTACTAGAAAATCGTGATAAAATTATTAAATATATAATATTTAATCTTTGATCTCTTTTCATTGTTGTTTTTGGAGCTCTATGGACAATGTAAGCCTTTTCTGGGTTAACTTTGGGTTGAATGTATTTCTTAATTCTGCTTAGAATTATTTGTATGATTGTTTTTTAAATTTTGCGCCACCTACTCGAGGGCTATCCCTAATTGTGTAGCGATAGACTAGAGGGATGAAAGCTATTCAACACCACTGCTAATTTTTGGGCTACTCTTTACCAATGAAGAGTGAAATTGACTGTCACATTATAACGCCATCACGGCTGAAAGGACAAGTATGTTCGGCCATTTTGTTTTGGGTTTTGCTCTTCTTCCTTAGGTCTATCTTGCACCTCTCTTCTATTTTTGGTTTCATAATAGATATTACTTTGTTCTTATATCTTTCAACATTATTATTGTGTCATAGATGTTGTTTCAGTGTTTTATACATTTTATCTTCTCTTCTGGAAATCGTTATTGTTTCAGCTGTATATTGTATGTTTGTATTATTTGTTTCTATCTTTTAGTTTTATATATAGCTCTAATAATGGTTGGAGACGGCTTAAATAGGTAATGAAGAAAAACCTTAAAATATGTTTAACATAACAGCAAATGTCAACGTTTCGGCAAGGTTTTGTCATCGAATATGTATAGCTCTGTCTTAATTTCATAGTTTGGGAGTTATAAGATTTCATTAAACGGTTTCTTTTAGCTTTGTATAATCTGGTTTTTTTAAGGTTTTTTGCGTAGCATAAAATTTATTTGTACCTGATTCTCTCCTATTTTCTATTGCTTTCTTCATGTTATTTTAGAAGCGGTCTTCTTTTTTTGGGAGGAATGGAGTTAATGAGGAGTTTTATTTACTTTTCTATATTCATGTAAATTTTTTATGGCACAGCTATAATTATTTTCTACTTCCAATTGTATTCGCATCTTTTTTGGTTACTTGGTTTATATTCGTAAATATGCTTTGCAGGTTGCCTCTATTTCAAATTAATGAGGTTAATATTTACTTGATAGTTATATCCTGGATAAGGAATTAATGTTCATTCTGTCTTCTTAGTTAGTTTTCCACGGTTCAATATGAAGATGTTGTTTTTGACCTTTGTCCTTTGTGCTTATTTCTTCTTTTTTTTATTTTACCTTATCTTTTTCTTTTTCTGTTATTGTTTTTTTCGTTTACAACGAATTGTTCATACTTTACAACTTTTGTATTGCGTTTCTTTGTATTTCTCAGTTATTTTTATATTTATTTCTTTATTTTGTTGTAGGCCCGGCATGGCCAGGTGGTTAGGGCACTCAAATCGCAATCTCAGGGTCGCGGGTTTGAATCCCCGTCCCACCAAACATGCTCGCCTTTTCAGCCGTGGGGGTGTTATTATGTGACGGTCAAACCCACTATTCGTTGGTAAAAGAGTAGCCCAAGAGTTAACGGTGGGTGATGATGACTAGCTGCCTTCCCTCTAGTCTTACACTGCTAAATTAGGGACGGCTAGCGCAGATAGCTCTCGTGTAGCTTTGCGCGAAATTAAAAAAAACTAACAAACAAACAATTATGTATTTGCATTTTTGAATTGAGCCAGATTTGGAAGCTACAAAAATCCCTATGATGATGAAGCGTTAGAAGCCTTATTACGAAAAAGAGTTGCAATTACATTAAAGAACAGGACCTGTTGGCATGGGTTTTGAGAAAGGGATATAAAAGACAGGCGTTTAACAGAAAGAAAAAAAGAGACCGAATAAACCGAGAGAGGGGCAAAAGAAGAAGTACAAAACCTAGTTCTAAATCCATGTGTTGTTGATTATTGTAATAAACAACAGTTTGTTATGTATATTAATATGAATCGGTTCCTGATAAAAAAGAAGTAAACGTTTCATAAAGTTGAAGAAAAATCGAAGTGCGAATATAGCACGATCATAACAAAATGACGTCAGAAGCGGTCTACAACAAACTGTACTTACAAAGTTTCATGAGATTAAGTTGATCGAATTGCTCGTGAAATCTGTTGGCTGTAAGAGTCAAAATTATTGTCTTTTTATCAAATTGTAAGATAAGCAAGTTAGCTAATTAACGTTCTATTTTACCCAGCTATTATCATTGAAGGAAATTTGTTAAACATTGGACATCAACTAGTTTAATTATTAGTTAAAAGTGTTTCGTCACAACATGAAACACAATTATAACATTGGAGACGATGATCGTGCATCATTATTATTACGTTTGCATTCTTTTTTATTGTTCCTATATATCACCAGGGCCTAATAACAAATTAATGTTTAGCTTTCGGTTGGATACTTGAAATCAAGAAGAACACAGAAGTAGTTGGATGTTGTTGCAATAATTTCTTTTTTTATGAACAATTGTAGTCCGTACTTTCTTGCACGTTGTTTAGGGCAAACGAAAGTGTATGGAATCAGTATCGCTTTGAGAGCTAATATATGCAAGAATTAATTATTTATATATTTTCATTCATAGTTAATGACCTACTTTTTCCAGCAAGTATCGGATTCCCTCATCCTTCAACTGGCTCCCTCTGTCGAGCATCAGTCAGCAGCAATGTTAAGTATCATGAAGAGATACCTGTGGCACCATTTTTCTATCTTAACAACAATGATTGGGGGGCACGACGACTTCATCAGAGCAATTCGAAATCAAGTTTTGGATAGCATAGATTTCAAGTAAGTGTTCAGTAAAGGCAAATGGTTGAGAAATGTAAAGGAAGAAGTATGAGAATAAAATGTTTGCATCAATAACTAGAACCTTTCAGAGTTGTGTTTTATTAACTGACAAACAAATTTATAGGTAAAATAGTTCAATGAGAAGTGTGAAGGATTTACTATTACATATTTATTTTAATATCGATGTTTGTTT
>NW_013668736.1:14077-17210 GCF_000517525.1 Limulus polyphemus
GTTATTGGTTGTATATTAAAACATATTTGCATTAAAAAGAAATCTGTGTGTATCAATCTTGTTGGCAAATATCATAAATTGGTTACATATCGGCATATATTTAGCTACTAAATCTAAATTACAATTTAACTCAATTTCAGGCTATTTGAAATTGTAATACGTATCAGAAGCCAGTCAAATTCTTTATGAACTGCAACTACATTTCTTTGCAATGAGGAACAAAATCCATACATTAAAGTAAATTTTATCTCATTTTTAGAAAATACCGTTTCGTGTGTTAAAGAACATGAACATCATCTGCCTGTTGACAGAATAAAAGGGAAGACTGCCAGTCTTACGTTTCTTTGTTTTGCTAATTAAATTTAATAAGATGCATTTTATTTTAAACTGTTAGTCGATTTTTAAAACACTGGTAAAAAGCAATATACTCATTTATGTTAGAAAAAAGGTTGGAGTTTTGGGATACTGACTTCTTATGTAAATGCTAGGTTCACGTGACCACACCTAAAGAGCAGTTGTAAACAAATGCTGCAATACGTTTGAGGAAGAACAAAAACTAATTGGAGCTGTAGCTTTTTTGTTTGTTTGTTTGTTTTTGAATTTCGCGCAAAGCTACACGAGGGCTATCTGCGCTAGCCGTCCCTAATTTAGCAGTGTAAGACTAGAGAAAAGGCAGCTAGTCATCACCACCCGCCGCCAACTCTTGGGCTACTCTTTTACCAACGAATAGTGGGATTGACCGTCACATTATAACGCCCCCACGGCTGAAAGGGCGAGCATGTTTGATGTGACAGGGATTCGAACCCGCGAGCTTTTTTGTTAAATTATAATCTGATTTTTTTTTCATTCCCCATAAATCCAAACAGTTGCAACATTTTAGGCTTATGGAAAACATTTTAACGATAAGAAAAAGCACAACAGAATTATAGGGCAGCTGAAATATATAATACATATTATAATTATGACAAAGGAAAAAACACCATTATAAAACAATGCTTCCATAGCATCTTTAGTATCCAGAATTACTTGTGGGATATGATGCGTATCCCAAGAGCATCCCCTACATGATTAGTGTGACTCAAGTATAATGAACATGCAGGCTGCTCCATTTGCGCAATCACCCATTATGCAATAAATCTGTTGATTAGTTTAGTATGGTGGGGGTGGAGAGGGAGTTGGCGTTTTCATCCATCAGGCCCAAGCCCAGTCCAATTGCAGAAGCATATTGGAGCACTCAAGTTCTAAGATGTGGTTCCTGTGATGTGTGGTATTAATGGTACTGTGCTGCAGAGTGAAGAGGCTCATGCGTTCTCCAGGGTTTATTGCTGCCCTCACTACATACAACATTACCGTAAGCACCACATGCCTTTGTAAAAAATTGTTTAATCTGGTCCCAGATTCTATCCTATTGTGAAGCAGAACTTAGCGGTAAAAAGAACACTACTGCACACGTTATTAGTCCATTGAATAATTTTTCTTAACATCGCGGGCGAGTTGTTTTGTGCTTTGCTCTGAGTTAAATGCATCTCATTAGGCGTTGTCATACACACTGATCTTATAAAGTTACTTCCAACCACATGTAAACTGTGAACATTTGATTCAACTTCGAGTACGTACCCTATTATTGCAGAGAACTAGAATCGACAGATATTGGTTATCTGTAGCTGTTGTAAATAAAGGTTAGCCATGTCCAGTTGTCTGGACAACTATACGATTATCTAGAAAGCAGTTTCGTAATCCGCTGTCGACAATAATTTGACTTCTATGTCATATGAGTGGTCTTCTGATGCCTTCTACTGCGTAACAATGAACTATACAGTAGTTGCTCTTCCAGTTAACATTGGAAGCGGTATTATTCAAAGTTAAGCAATACGTATAAATGACTTTTGTTTTCATATAGCGGAGGAATGTTACATAGGTATTAGCACATGGTTATTATATTGATGTATGTTACATAGGTATTAGCACATGGTTATTATATTGATTATGTTACATAGGTATTAGCACATGCTTATTATATTGAGGTATGTTACATAGGTATTAGCACATGGTTATTATATTGAGGAATGTTACATAGGTATTAGCACATGGTTATTATATTGAGGTATGTTACATAGGTATTAGCACGTGGTTGTTATATTGAGATATGTTACATAGATATTAGCACATGGTTATTATATTGAGGTATGTTACATAGGTATTAGCACATGGTTATTATATTGAGGTATGTTACATAGGTATTAGCACATGCTTATCATATTGAGGTATGTTACACAGGTATTAGCACATGTTTATAATATTGATGTATGTTACATAGATATTAGCACATGGTTATTATACTGAGGTATGTTACATAGGTATTAGCACATGGTTATTATATTGAGGAATGTTACATAGGTATTAGCATATGGTTATTATATTGAGGTATGTTACATAGGTATTAGCACATGGTTATTATATTGATGTATGTTACATAGGTATTAGCACATGGTTATTATATTGAGGTATGTTACATAGGTATTAGCACATGCTTATTATATTGAGGTATGTTACATGGGTATTAGCACATGGTTATCATATTGATGTATGTTACATAGGTATTAGCACATGGTTATTATATTGTTGTTACACTTTCAAATGCCTCTGCTTCGTCTTTTTTTTTTCTTTTAATTGAGAACTAGCAACATATTAACTAAGTAAAGAATGTAAATCTGTTACTTGATTTTTACAGATACAATATAATGGACGTCTTCGTCATCAAGAACAAGACCCGCAAAGAAATAGCTGAAGAGATAGAATTTCTCAAGCACAGTGAGGTTAGAGTGTTTCTTTTGTACTCTACGAAAGAGGAAGGCGCAGAAGTAATGGGAGCCGCCAGTGACCTGGGCATCACGGGTAAAAATTATGTCTGGATCGTTACACAGTCAAGCTTTGGAACAGTAGAGAATAATGCTCCACCAGAGTTCCCTGTCGGTATGTTAGGTACGTAAAAATTATGTCTGGATAGTTACACAATCAAGCTTTGGAACAGTAGAGAATAATGCTCCACCAGAGTTCCCTGTCGGTATGTTAGGTACGTAAAAATTATGTCTGGATCGTTACACAATCAAGCTTTGGAACAGTAGAGAATAAT
>NW_013668736.1:17398-22659 GCF_000517525.1 Limulus polyphemus
CATAAATTCAAACAAACAAAGAAAAAAAAAGAAGAAGAAAAATATCACAGCCACAATACAAACATTCATCACTGGGGCACAAATCATAAGGTGGGGCATCGTGTAATGTGCCCTGGTTTTTAGAGGTACTGGCGGAAGTAAGACCCAAATTGCGTTGGGAGTACATCGTCTATTTGGGTCTTATTTCCGCCAGTACCTCTAAAACTAGGGCACATTACACGATGCCCCACCTTATGATTTGTGCCCCGGTGTTGTATTGTATTTTTCTACTTCTTTATTTCTCTCGTTAATATATTTCCCTAACGGAAACTAATAGGTTAAACAGAGCTTTGCCGCACAAAAGTGGGAACTAGAAAATATTAATTGAGCGATTGTACCATATCGATTATGAATCTATACTGGATATACCTCGGTCACACTTGGAATTAAAAATATATGTAAAAACAAACATTACAGAAAGATTGAACATATTCATACATTGAAATACATTAAACTATTAACATTAAAAAAAATAAATTGAGTATATATTCTGAATCAATATTTCATTTGGTGCCGAAAAAACAAACATATCAACTAATGTTATAAATAATGAAAAATCATTGACTTCAAGCGTAATTCAAACTTAAATTTTTAAGAAAAATAGGACGTTAATTTGTTTGTTCCTTACAATTAAGCACAAAGCTACACAACGGGCTATATATGCTCTGCCCACCACGGGTATCGAAACCCGGTTTTTAGCGTTATAAGTCCGCAGACATACCGCTGTGCCACTTCTAGAACATTCGAAATCCATGAGAGCAAATGGCCGATAGGAGTATTGTTTAAGTTGTGGTAATTACGATGTAGGAGATTCTAGTAAAGTGCATACACATTAAATACTGATTATTTTATACAATAATCCACCCTCACTGTCGGTATGTTAGGTAAGGAAATTACTTTAGCTGTTTGTTTATTATAAAGCACAAAACAGAACAATGAGCTATCTGTGCTGTAACCCCCCGTGGGTATCGAAACCTAATTTATAGGGTTATAAAACCTCTGACTTACTGCTGAGTCATCGCGAGCTTGACATTAGCTTGATTTAATATCTCAACATGTCGACTCGAAATCTGAGGGTCGCTGGTTCGAAACATGCTCGCTCTTTCAGCTGTGTGGGCATTATAATGTGTCGGTCAGTCTCACTATTCGTTGGTAAAGAGTAGCCCAGGAGTTGGCGGTGGTTGATAATGACCAGCTGCCCTACCTCTAGTCTATCACTTCTGTAACATTGAGCGAAATTCAAAAGCAAATATACAAACAAACTCTTTATATTCTAGATTACTGAAAATTTACTATATTTAAACTTTATAATTTATAATGTACTTTTACAATATCTGATTTAGTAAAACAAACAAACTAAAAAACGCCATAAGACATCCGTTTTACTGCAAAATCAAACAATACAATACTTTCAAATACATTACTTTATATTTCATTCACAATATTACGTGATATCTGAATTTCATATGTAGAAATCTGCAAAACATTTGCGGTCAAATTAGTATTTTTATTGCAAAAATACTTCTTTGATTACAGGATTTCTCGAATAATACAAAATAATTATAATCGCAGACACCGGAATATATAAGTCTATTTGTCTTAGGCCTAACATTAGTTAAGACTTTATTACGTACGGCCTATAATCGATAAAGAGATAAATTAACACTGCTACTTGTGTACTTTGTTTTTCCTTTAGTTTAGTTAGGGCTAAACTTTATCGTACTTAATACTATCAAAAAAATAAACTTATAATATTATTCTACAACCTAACGTTAGACCTTTTTTAAAAACCTTTATAAGGTTTTAATATATTGTTGTACAAAGTGTCTACTAAAGTATACTTGTATCCATCTTTTGTTTAAATCCGTTGAAATGAAGTGCGTGCGCAGGCGCATTTAGATAGTAAGGTACACTTGAGGGCATACAAAAGCTGAATATTATTATAATAGATTGTTGCTGCGATAATAGAGTGTGATTTGTTTACGCTCCAATGTTTAAGATGCTAACCTGGACTATTTTGGAGTGGATCTGTACCAGCACTTACAGTGATTTTTGTTGTTGCTGTTGTCTCAGATTAATTGATTTGAAGGTAAATGTGAAAATATTCTAATTAAATTAGGAATTTATGCTCTATCATCCCACAGCAGCTGAAATATTTTTTGTCATACATTTTCTTCGCCTATTGATAAAAAAACGTGTAATAAACTTCGTTTGTTTCCATCACGTGACGCCAGCTGATAATGGAAATCATACTTTTGTCTTACTTACTTTGTGCATTTGAGTAGTATAAAACTATAAAATGGTTAAACGCATTCTATTAAAAGGATTTTGAACATGCACGTGAAAATCACAGCCAATATAAATTCGCAATGGAAAAGAATGTATCAGAACTACATTTGGAGTTTTCGTCGTTAGTATAATGCCACCGAAAATCAATTGTTTTTGGGAAGAGTGTGTAACAGATCTATTCGACAAAAAATATTCATACATTCAATCATAAAGATGCGATGAGATCGGGGGTTTAGAATTCCCAAGACGATGATATCACTTGTACTTCACAACATTGGGAAACAAAAGAAAAAGGATTAACTTCGGTACCAGGATCGTTCAGAAAGAGACCTGCAACAAGTCGTAACCCAAGACATGGTACGCAAAGTGCGTTAAGATGTGAGAATCAACAAACACTAAGGTCAGTGGCAAAAGCCCCAAGCAACTGTGCGCAAGAAGGAACTCTGCCTAGAAAAGCTACACAAGTCAGGTGCATATAAATTGCTTCTACGACATATTCAACCGTCGTATGCCTCAAGTGAAGAAAATGGGTATTCATGCTACTCCATAGAAAGACGCACTGGTTGAGTCGCCAGACACTGGGAAAAGGACTTGGTGTCTTATGGATATGAAACCCTTACGGAGGAGTCTTTTCAAGGGAAACTACCCTGCAGGGCTATTATCAAGATGCATGACGGACGTGACGACATAGACTTTAACAACCTGGTGAGGCTCCAGAATCATTTTGATATAGCGTACCCAAACTCGGTATATTATTTCACATAGAACCAATAAACCTTTATCACCGAAATCAAGCCTTACAACAATTTTAAAGTTACCAATATTCTATTCGTCAATTGTTTTTTAAACCCTGATATATGACATATAATGGATACATTTCTCCAGGTGACGTGTGCGTGCATATATATGCACAGTATATATCTGAAATTTGTATATGTATAAACATATACATATACATATGTATATGTATATACATGTGCATATAGATACATATATGTTAATACTTTTCATTAACTTATATTTTCATTAATAAATTAAGATTATTCATTTTATATTCACATTCTAGGACGTTTACTGTTTGTTATATGAAGATGCCCCCTAGTGGCACAGCGGAAATTATGCGAACTTATAACGTTAGAAACAGGGTTTGGATACCCGTGGTGGGTACAGCACAGATAGCCCGTTGTGTAGCTTTCTGGTTAACTACAAATAAAGAAACTAATTGAAGATAATAATGTTCTCTTTCCTACCTTGTTGTATAAATGACAACTCTGACTTCTCTTTTATTTTCTCGCTCCACGTGTCTCGGGATATATGTAACTGATATTCCACTTAAGTTACTTGTAATTCGATCATTAACTGGAGCGAGTCTAAAACCAAAACGGCGCCAAATAAATATATTTAGTAAAAGTGTAGCCGTACAAAGCATTTTAATAAAAAGTTAATTTGTTTATTTATCTAAATGAATAGTTAATTAAATAAATAAAAGTATAGAGATGTATAAATGTCAAAACCAAACCTCATGTTTTTGTGTTTAATTTTTGAATTTCATGCAAAGTTTGAAGTAATAAAGGCAGTTAGTCCACATCACCCATCGCCAATTCTTGGACTAGTTTTACTAACGAATAGTGAGATTGGTCATAACTTTATATCGCCCCCACGGCTAAAAGGTTAAGCATGTTCGGTGATAGGATTCGATCTCGTGACCCACAGATTGCAAGTCGCGTGCCTTAACCACTAGGTCATCCCAAGATCACTTTATACGTTACGAATGCATTTCATTCATTTATGTCCCGATAATGATCGCATAATAATTCTTTTAAAATTATAGGTAAACATATAAACAAGTTATTTAGCTTTCAAGTGATAGAAAAGCGAATATATTAAATATAATAGGTTTTAGACCTAATTATGAAACATATTTTTATAAAAAATATTTCCAACAGCTCTAAAAAGTTTGTTTTGTTTCAGCGCAAAGCTTCATAATGGGTTATCTGAGTTCTGTCCACCGCAGGAAATCCAACCCCAGATTTTAGCGTTGTGAGTTCGTAAACTTATCACTGACCCACAGGAGGACAATAGCTAGAAACGATATTTACGATTATTAGAATCATACACATTAACACTTCAACTACGTCGGAAATACGTATTTTTTAATTTTATTATATTTTCAATTGTTTCAGCGATTTTTTTGACAATTGACATATATATATTGAATATGTCTTGGAGCAGTGTCTCTTTTGAAATTGCCGTCAAAATGAAACAAGGAATTTATTTTAATGAAACCAACTTATTAAACAACTGATAAAATTTAGAAGTTCCGAGTTGAATAAATAGAAAAAAAATTCAACGTGTTTTATTTCATTAAAAAACATAGCATCGCAGGAACTTCAAATTAATGCTGATTGATTGTCCAAATCTGAAGAATCTATAGAGCTTTCAATGGAGTTAATGAAAGGCTGCTATCACTAATGAAGTAAAACCATGAATGAAAGCAAATTTTATTCGTTTTGGAGATTTTACTGACGTCTTTGTTCATTAACTTTGACTACGCTAATATAATCTTTGCACTTAGGCTTCTTAATACTATATCTTTGTTTTATATACATATTCAAATAAGAATTTTTTTTTTTTTTACAAATTTATAACCATTTGTTTAAATCACGTAGCCCGTATGAACTCAGTTATTTAGAAAAATAGTCTGAGCAAATTTTACCACAATATCTTCTATAAAGAGTTCCAACTCTATGATATAATCATGCATTGTGGAGGCTGGTTTATTGAAACTTACTAGGGTGGAACGAGTTGATAAAGCCAAGAAATAGTAGTATATCCTTTGTAATTGTACAGAGAGAACTGTGAAGACATGTTTATATCTGGAAGCTCTTCGATTGCATATAAATGGGTTTCATTATCTCTGGTGGAGCATTATT
>NW_013668736.1:23583-24528 GCF_000517525.1 Limulus polyphemus
CTATCTGTGCTCTGCCTACCACGGGTATCGAAACCCGGTTTCTAGCGTTGTAAGTCCGCAGACTGTGCCACTGGGAGGCTTCTTCTTCTTCTCTCGTGAATTTACAATTAGTTGTATTTTATGTTTGGATATGCTATGTAAGATTCGCGCAATCCTTCCTTATGATATATTTTCTTCTTTCATTTTTAGATTTTCTAAGTAATACATATATATATATATGTATATATTTCCTAATAAACATTTAACCTCTCCATTCATTTCAGCCCCCCTCCTGTAGCTCATCGGTGAATCTGGTGGCTTATAACGCTGAAATCTGGTTTTATACCTGCAATAGGCTTAATAACAAACAACAAAAAATACCATTTATCTCAGATTTCATTCCCACGTAGTTTAATGATAAACCGAATAACAATCTTTGATAAGATGCTTTGGTGCCTTCTAATATAAAATCTGTAATATAAAAATTCTAAATTAGTATAAAATCTTTATATAGTTTGTATTTATGCACAAAGCTACACAATGGGCTATCTGTGCTCTGCCCACCACGGGTATCGAAACCCGGTTTCTAGCGTTGTAAGTCCGCAGACATTCCGCTGTGCCACTGGGGGGCATCTTTATATAGAAACCATGCGATGTTTTTTCCCACGGGAATTTTAAACAGCACACTGGTGATACTTTCAACTTCTAGATCCCTCTGTTAGAAAAGTTCATGGCATCAATAATTCATCTTCTGCCCATATAAACTTCAGCATCATCAATATCCTTATTTTCGATGACGAGGAACCCACTTTGAGACTAATAATGGCTGGAGACGGCTTGAATGGGTAATGAAGAAAAACTTTAATACAAGAGCAAATGTACAACGTTTCGACAAGGTTTTGTCATCATCAGGTACGATGATGACAAAACCTTGTCGAAACGTTGTACATTTGCTCTTGTATTAAA
>NW_013668736.1:24540-27709 GCF_000517525.1 Limulus polyphemus
TTTAATACAAGAGCAAATGTACAACGTTTCGACAAGGTTTTGTCATCATCGTACCTGATGATGACAAAACCTTGTCGAAACGTTGTACATTTGCTCTTGTATTAAAGTTTTTCTTCATTACCTATTCAAGCCGTCTACAGCCATTATTAATATCCTTATTTAGTCGTATTTCTTCAGCCACTCACACGTTTCTTTGCTTTTACATTGGGATACATTACTTATGGTTAATCATTACAGCTCATATAAAGAAAATAGTAATATCAAAAACATATCCCATTTTTGAAGTGCGATTTTACTCAAAAAGTTATGTTTTTGCTGTTGTTTCTAATCTTTCCAAATCTTTTAGGAAAACAAAAACATATGATGAGTTAATAGTTATTAAGAAAAGTTATGTTTTTGCTGTTGTTTCTAATCTTGCCAAATCTTTTAGGAAAACAAAAACATATGATGAGTTAATAGTTATTAAGAAAAATTATGTTTTTTGCTGTTGTTTCTAATCTTGCCAAATCTTTTAGGAAAACAAAAACATATGATGAGTTAATAGTTATTCTCTTTCTTTTTATCCGCATAATTTTCAAAAATGTATTTGTTATTTCAAACTTTCATGAATGTTTAAGATTCAGATAAGTGTTTTTCAATAGTTTTATGTGTGGTATTTCAGTTCAACATTCTCTGTCCTAATATTCAGACTGAATTTTTTTACACATTTAGCTCGTCACTTTGTGAGATTTTGCAGTGCATACTAAAAACTGTAAATAAAACAAAATAGCATATATTGTACATTACAGTATGTATTAAATGCAGTTATGCGCAATGCAAATACTCCTCAGTGGCTCAGCGATAAGTCTGTGGGCTTATAACTCTATGAATTGGGTTTTGATACCGTTGTGTATCTTTGCGTTTAACAACATTTATTCAAATACAGAGACAACGATAAATCATTGTTATTAAAATTTTATTAACCCACATTTATTTCGAAGCAAGAAAAGTAATATATTTTTGATAATTTTCATACAGCGCTAACTTTACGGTCTTATAATTCGATTCCCTGTTGGTGTAAAGAGTGCAGATAGCCTATTATGTAGCTTTGCACTAAGAAAAGAACAACAACATATTTTAAATAGTCTGAAGGTTCCTTAGAAGTTCTACTTAATGATTTTTTCTATTTGAATTTAAGCACAAAAGCAACACAATGGGCTATCTGCGCTCTGCCCACCAGGGGTATCGAAACCCGGTTTCTAGCGTTATAAGTCCGCAGACACACTGCTAGACCACTAGGGGGCTTTTTTTACTAACGTTACTCAGTCATGTAATCGCTAGAATAAATGGTTTCATATTCTCATGGACACAAGGAATTGCATTAAGTACGAGATTGTAAAGTAAATCTTCATTACCCATGCTTTGATTTTATTTTGAAGGTTTAGCTAACTCTTAAAGTAGTATGTAAAGATAAAGCATTTCAGTCGTAATATTTAGAGTCCTCACAATACAAAAAGTTGCTTTGTAAAAATGGAATAAACAGTCATATAAACTCTATAAAATACTGCTCAAAATGTAATTGTTCGAATAATAACATCAATACGCACTAAGTATTTTTGTTACTGTCAGTAGCGTCTAAAACGTATATCATTCACCTTTTTATTGATCGAGTATCGAAAATACTCATTTTAGAAGTTAATTATTTGATCTCTGTAATAATTAATCCCTGTAAATATTGAGAAAAGTAAATGTGGAAATTTTCTTTCATAGTATCTTTGTATAGAGGTTATAAGTACCAACAAGCAAAATATGTTTAAGAAAGTCATCTTTCGAATTCAAACAAAACAAAATGTTAAATAGCTAAAACTAGACAAACATATTCTAGAAAGTAAAACATGAAACCGTCGTACAAAACAATTAGTGTAATCTTACTGCAAAAAAGACTATTTATGTAAGTCTTAATCTAAGACATGCTGAGTCGGAACATCTGAAAAATGAAATTATTCATGAACATTATGTTTTAGTAGAAGTCAGTGAAAACAAAATTGTCTGAGAATATAAAGGGGCTTAATGGCATCTGACTTTACAAAAATAAAGCAATAAAACTCGACATCTCTTCTGTTACAAAATTTATTATTTTCACAATGAAACGATGGGACAGCAGTAAGTTTACGGACTTATAAAGCCAAAATCCGCAGTTCTACTCCTCGAGGTGAACACAGCAGATAGCCCTTGCGGTGGACATTCAGATAAGAAATTGACACCACCACGTGTTCTTAATAGCAGTAAAAAGAAGTTTCCACAAATATCCTTTTTAACAAATGGTAAGTTTGTTGAAAATTCAGCTGCTTATCTAAGAATCAGCTTTTTATCCTTTAGGAATTCCTAGAATATTGTGCGAACAATAAACATTATGAAATTATCACCTATATATATCACCTAAGGGCTTGGCAAGAACCTCAAAAAATTATTATTGTTGCACTTTCGTAGACTTAATCTTCTTATTTAAAATCGTTTAAAATTTTGTTTGAAGTTAAACTCAAAGCTACACAATGGGCTATCTGTGCCCTGCCCACCACGGGAATCAAATCTCGGTTTCTAGAGTTGTAAGGCCGTAGATTTGTTGGGGGATTTGTTTAGTAATGCACAGAAAATAGAAAAAAAATTCACAGTTCCACCAAGAGCATATAGGTTGAACCAAAATCTAATCCTTTTTATGAGATCTTCAATTTTATGACCCAACAGTACACTGACATTACTGAGATACTAGCGAAATGAAAACAGTCAAGAGTCATTACTGAGATACTAGCGAAATGAAAACAGTCAATAGCCATTACTGAGATACTAGCGAAATGAAAACAGTTAATAGCCATTACTGAGATACTAGCGAAATGAAAACAGTCAAGAGCCATTACTGAGATACTAGCGAAATGAAAACAGTCAAGAGCCATTATTGAGATACTAGCGAAATGAAAACAGTCAAGAGCCATTATTGAGATACTAGCGAAATGAAAACAGTCAAGAGCCATTACTGAGATACTACCGAAATGAATACAGTCAAGAGCCATTATTGAGATACTAGCGAAATGAAAACAGTCAAGAGCCATTACTGAGATACCAGCGAAATGAAAACAGTTAATAGCCATTACTGAGATACTAGCGAAATGAAAACAGTCAAGAGCCATTACTG
>NW_013668736.1:28709-47445 GCF_000517525.1 Limulus polyphemus
TAGCCATTACTGAGATACTAGCGAAATGAAAACAGTCAAGAGCCATTACTGAGATACTAGCGAAATGAAAACAGTCAAGAGCCATTACTGAGATACCAGCGAAATACAAACAGTCAAGAGCCATTACTGAGATACTAGCGAAATGAAAACAGTCAATAGCCATTACTGAGATACTAGCGAAATGAAAACAGTCAAGAGCCATTATTGAGATACCAGCGAAATGAAAACAGTTAATAGCCATTACTGAGATACCAGCGAAATGAAAACAGTTAATAGCCATTACTGAGATACTAGCGAAATGAAAACAGTCAAGAGCCATTACTGAGATACCAGCGAAATGAAAACAGTTAATAGCCATTACTGAGATACTAGCGAAATGAAAACAGTCAAGAGCCATTACTGAGATACTAGCGAAATGAAAACAGTCAAGAGCCATTACTTAACCTTTTGCCTTGATTATTGACATTGGTAGTTCTCAAAATCCACTTCCTGAGCTTAATCATTGTTCATGAAACACACTGCTTTTGAAATATCGGAAAAGTGAATAATCCTTCTATACAGCTAAATATAACTTAATTGGCGTAGTGAGTCATATATTTTATTTTTCAAAACAAAATCCTAAATAAATGGCATGATTGACCTTAGCCGAGCTAATTTTTTATGTTATTGACGGTAACGCTGAGATACACTTATAACTATAAACTATTTATGTAACTAAAATACCTTGGATCGCACATAATACTTTATATTGGATGTAATGACTAGCTTTCCAGGACAGTGAATTCAAGAACTTATTGTTCGCGCGCGCTCCATTGCTGCAAAACCTCTCCGTGAGTGCGCTATAAAAGTGACATTAAACACAATTGTTAGACCATAAAAAGAGTAGTTCAAGAGTTAATTAACATTGAGAGCTTTTGATTAGCTGCCTTACCTCTAAGTATACAGGTTTAAAATTAAAGACGGCTATGGACAGTTAACTCTTGTGTAGCTTTACGCGAAATTCTAAAACAAACAATACTTTAGATTAAAATGAAAAGCTGTAATTAAATGTTAAAGTTTATGTATGCTACCTCTCTCATTTTTTTTAATTAGGTAGTTAATCAATTCGGTTCCAAACGTAACTAAAGAGAAACAACTTAAGTGAAAAACTTTTAAAACTTTCATCGAGGGAATCATTAATTTTAAACTGAATAAAAAATGCACATTATAACAACAAGAAATACTACTGAGACATGAAAATTTTGTGATCAGAGAGAGGAAACCTTCAAAGTTTGTTTTTGCTACTGGTGTTAGTAAATTATGAGTAATTTGTGTTTACATGAAGATGTCGCCACAATAAATCAAGCCTCAGAAAATTTCGTAGTTGACAGTATTGATTGAGGAAAGCAAGCAAGATCAGAGTATACAAAGCGCGTAGCGTGTTGGACTGCGGAAAGCCCAAAATTCAAGTCGTGATATATCACTTAGAACGTTCAGTGTTTTTAACTACGATCGAGTTATATAAATGGCAGTTAATTTTGTTATTTGGTTAAGAATAGTACTACCGTCAGTGGGTTCTGCTAACTGATTGCCCTTGATCTGATGTCACCAATTCAAAATTATGGAAGCAATGCCTAAATCTATGGATTTCTTACGGGTATTTTTAAGTTATTCCTTACTTCAAGTTTAGAATAACAAATATCTGGAGTATATAAATTTATAATGTGAAATTATGTTTTATTCAGTATTTTCAACCATTCGCGATCAGAAGTTTATCATATTCCAATAGTATATAAAGTTCAAACATATTTTCAGCAGAACGTTTTTTTCTTTGTCTATACTCTATATAATCTGTTTTATTCCTTAATTTAAGGTTTTTCAGTGTTATTCACCAAAACATATTCAAAAAAATATATCTTAAGACCCCACCTCTATCCGGTAAATTTACGAGGTTTCAATGCTAAAACCCTGGGTTCGATTTCTTCCCGCAGTGGACAGAGTGCATATAGCCCGTTGTGTATATTTGAACTAAAAAACCAACAACTTCAACAATATTTTGAAAATGTTTTACAGCATAGCGTTGTAAAACTTTTATCCTGACATCCTTTGTGTTTGTATCTTGTTTCAAGGAAACACTCGCCTTCAATGTTTTTAGTTACATCACTTGGGAACAAGCAACTTATTTTTCGTTAATATGTTTTATTTTACTTTTAAAATATTTCGTAACTTTACGTAAAGTACGGCTGCTATACATTTATGCATGTGCAATACTTGTATATATCCAACAGACACTCTAAATGTAAAGTGTATAAAAGAAGATATGCGAAACACACAAAATAATCATAGTCAGTACACACCTAAATATCCAACAAAACCACCTTTTACAACATCGCTTGTGAATGTGGACTTCAATACATTGGAGAAGCAAACAAAAAGAACCAACAAAAGTCAGAAATCGGGAGACTAATATGAATATAAGACTTTATTTTGCCAATTTATCTGCGATATACTATGATATCTGAGAAAACCGATAAATAATATTAAGAATAATGAGATATGAACCATACACGAGAAAAGAAAAAAAATATATTTATATAAAAGAAGCCTACTACGTCCACCTGACTTATAACACACTCGGTCAATCTAACATAGAAGCTATCAAAGTCTGAATATCCTCTTGAAACCACTAAAATAGTTAATTTACTAAAATCTGATAAAGGATATTCCGGATGAATGGATAGCCCATTGGCCTTTCTGAAAAGAAGATTTAGGCTCTAATTCCTACATTTGCCATCACATTCAGTTCTCCTTTTTATCCATGTAAAAATTATATTTAATATTTTATTAACAAGTCGAAAAATAAACCTGCATAATTTATCATGATTATTATTAATAATAGTCTTACAGCAATATGGTGGGTCATTATCCATCAAAATTGAGTAACAAAAATACCAGGAAGGAATAAAATGTTTAAGAGCAGTGACAGATTATGAATAATGTTCAGTAGTTCTTGGGTTAATGACAAATTAACTATAGTCTATGGGGTTTTAAGTGACAGAAAATGCTGTCCGTATGTTTCTTGTTTAGAAACGAGGCAGCGAGTCATCACCACCCACCGCCAACTCTTGGGCTACTCTTTTACCAACGAATAGTGGGATTGACCGTCACATTATTTCGCTCCCACGGCTAAAAGGGCGAGCATGTTTGGTGTGACGGGGGTTGTTTAGTCCAAAAACTATAAAATCACGTTTTTTTGTAGGATAGAAATCAAACCCATCTCTCGCTAAGCTTATTAAGAGCAAAATTTATGTTACAATGTACAACTTAGTAAAGCAACTTTTCTATCCAAGACCACGTTTTACAGTTTCACCTCAATTATTTAATATTAGTATTGTACGCAGAAAATTGTATGTTAAAATGTTTTATTTTGGACCAGAAAACTAGTTATACATGAAACGAAACTCACAATCCAATACTAGATTGCAACATGAAGCTAATAAGTGTTCTTTTTCAAATTCGTTTTCACTTCTCATTGGTTCCTTTTAATTATTGAAAATAATTCAAACATGGTGTTCACCTACTTAAAATTTGAATGAATTTTTTCGATGGTAGATGCATTGAAAGCCCTTCATGAACAGGATGTATGCCATTTTATTTCTACTGTTTACAGTTGAACTTTTATACACTAAACAATGGGTCTGTTTAGTAAATATCTAAGTAAATATATTCAATACTTTAAAATAATGTCTTTGTTTGCAAACGAGTCGAATAGCATACAATATACATTATCCTCGGGTCTTTGTTTGCATACAGTATACATTATCCTCAGGTGGTGTTTTTTATTCCTCTATGTCAGAAGTACTCTCAACTCCTCAGAAGTTGTATCTTTCTTTAACAAAGCCTCAAGAAAGATATTTCATTTATCTTAATCATCTCTGAGATAGAAATGTCTCTTCACGAAATCACTCGGTTTGTTAAATTTAGTTTTTGTCTTATTTTTACGCGTTCTTCAAGCATCATGAAATATTTCGTAAACTCAAAGCATAGGAAAAAAACAAACTAAAATTTATTTTAGATCAGCAATTTAAAGTTTGCTCAACGTCAGTGAGTTTGAGTTAAGTTTTCTTCCTGACTCCCCTACCAATAGGTAAATTAGACACCCTGAAAATATAAATCAATCACTTCTATGACACCATATCAATATAACTCCGACTTATAAATACAGGAACGATTTGGTAATAAAGACCATAAGTATTAATAGACATGTCACGAACTGAAGGATCCCAGGAGTGGATTGTATTTTCATAAAGTCGCACAGTTGGACTATAGGAGGATGGTCAGACATAGTGAGAGTTTACAAGATCCCTTGTAATAACGTTGTTCACAGCGAATAGGGTGATAATGCAATTTCATTGACATAAGAAAACAACGGTTACTGCACAGCCCGAGCAAAGAACTACAGCGAGAAGCAGTAACTGTCCCTTCGAATGCCACCAGCTATGATCATATTTTATATAGCTTACAAATTGTTCAACAAAGGTGAAAATCTGGATTCGCCAGTAAACATCAGTATCCGAAAAGGCTAGAGGGTGCGATAGCATCTGTGATGTCGACTTATGATATTGTCAGGAGTAAGTAGGAGATCTCCGTCTAGATAGTCTGCCATTGCAGCACCTGCTATGGAGATAAGTTCCTGTAGTATTGAGTCACATTTACAGCCGTCCTGCAACAGCAAAGATTGTTTGAGATGGCTCATTCTCCAGTCATTTCCTCACACTACGAAGAGTTCCATCTGTTTGTATTGGGGAGCATGACCCGTCAACACCAATCACCAGAAAAGGCAAGGTTTTCATGCAAGATATGACTCTTCAGCCCGAGTTCTACAACAATGAATAGGTCATTACCACTCTTCCGTGGCTAGTTTATCACTGACTATAAACCGTATTGAGTACATGTAGTCCATCCCGAACAAATGATTCCTAAAAATACCATCCACGTTCTTCGCTACGAGATGGAATGGTAATTCGACGGATTTCATATCTTGTAAATACAATGTGTAATCGTGTTTCTACCTTAAATATTCCAATTTTGAATCATCTCAAATGTGACGTATAAATAGTATTCGTTTTTCTTTGAAAAATCAATCTTTTCTGAAGAATTGTGTTATATCGTATAGGAAACGATATAGTACAGAAACATACAGAGTATATAAACCTTATGAATTTTCCTCGTCTTCGACCAACGCAGTTTTAGTTTAATTAACAGAGTTCAATTGATTTTCGGATCAAAAGTATTATTTTTGGCTTTTGGAAAAAAGTGTCGTCATATTCCAATTTAAATGTTCTTTGAGAAGTTTTGAAACAAAATGGTACGTTTTTTTCAATTGGAGTATATAAAATAAACACACACTAAAGTTATTGTAATATTGTGCACGCTTATCTTCATGTGAATCTTTATACAATATATATTATGAATTTCATAGATATTATCTAAGTATGAAAGCAGTGTATTGTTTTGAATTTACGTGTTTACTAGAACTATATATATACATTCATAACAAAAAAATAGTCTTGTTTTTGCCTTAGGTAATTTTTATAAATAATCCCCATCTTCAACCTGTCCTAATTTCCTCGCTAATGTCATATGAAACATTATTAGCACTTGTATATAATTCAAGCCATTTATAAAATTACATAAGTAACCTCCAAGCAAAACCTACGAGTCGTATACAACTTTCCAATTCTCATTCGAACGACACGCGTCTTAAATGGATTTCTTACTTGATCCACGCTGGTTTATAGGCATAAATCTGACTTGTTGCAAATAATCATATATTTGAATATAAACATAGTTCGTATTTTCTACATCAACTTGTTATTTTACCTTTAATTCAGTTTCTAAAATTCATAACCGTTAAATTCCAGTTAGTTGGAATAATGCTCCGGTTAGTACTTTTCCGATTGTGTGGATAGACTCTTGATGCTAGTATCTTAAAAATGAAAAACAGTAAAAGCCATATAGAGGAAAATATTATAAAGGCTGGTTGAAAATACCTCATAGAAACTATATTATTTCGTTCGACCAAAAATTAGCATCAATACCTTCTCTTGCAAAATTAATTCTAAAACTTTTAGTAACCTCTTAGTATAGAGAATGTAGTAAACACAAATCTAGAACATATCAAAATCTCCAATCAATAATATTCAGGGACGGAAGGGTAGGAGGAATATACAGAGTTAGAGCTAATCTAAAAGTTGTATAAAATTGGCTGAGCCTGGTGAGATAATACTGGGATAAGGAAAAATATCGTTAATAGCAAGAATACTCTATTGACCATCCAATACATTCTAATCATATACATATTAGTTTTCTAGAAGTTATTAATAACCAGGGGCAGACTGACAACATTTTTTGGACTCGGTCACTTTCAAAAATAGGGCACCCCTAGAATAAAAAAAGCAACAGACAAACAAAAACATTTTTATTATTAAAGTAAGTAAAAAGAACTGCTAGATGTCAAAACAAACAAAATAATTATACTAAGAGCAAAGAGCTTAGCTTCTTTGTTGTAGACGCATATTTGTCGGTTATACAATCTTTGTTCTTTCGTAAGTTGATAGCAATGTCTTTTTCGACTGCAATGAGCATCAGTGCCTCCAAGTTTTGTTGTGTTGTTGATGCTCTTAAGCGAATGTTTAGATTCTTCAATTTGGAAAAATATATCTTACATAAACATTGAGTAACACTAAGTGTTATGATATATTTGTATGCCTCATACAAGTTTTCATAGGCAAAAGAACACAATCTATAACAGAATAAAAGTTTAAATGCACATGAAAAACGAGTTCTACAAACAGTTTCTTTCACGATCGGATGTGGTTGAGGTTCAATTTCACCCAGCACGTTATCGTCTCTCTCTGTGACATCACTTTCATGCAAGACTCTTTTCAAGTGTTTATAGTTGGAAGCAAATGACACCAACTCCTCATGCAGTGAAATAGAATTCATTTCTGGAATTGCTTCACAAATTTTTCGAAGATAAACTTTCTATGTTTCAGCAATTATTTCTTCAAATCGATTGGAATCCAAACATGAAATTTTCTTGTATAGATCTATGTGAGATGCAAATCTATTCTCCAAACTTTTGAGAACTGCGTCAAAAACTACATTGTGGCAAGATATTTCAAAGTTTGTTTTTGGATCTTGGACTACAGCAGAAGCTCTAGAAGTTATTATTTTTGGCAAAACCTTTTGAATTACAATTTCTTCTTCTACAACTTTTTCATTGACTAGGTCTATGAATGTAGAAGTAGTTTCAAATAAATTGTCAAAATCTCTAGAAATATCTGTCAGACGCAAATTAGCATCATCTTTCATACGCCATGCTTGAACAAGGTGAAGCCCATGTAATTGCAAAAAGTCAGAAACATGAGTTGTAATGTGAAACATTCTAATATAGATGAAAGCCATCAAAATTATTTCTAATTTGGTCTTGTTTTCATATAGATTCTTGGCATCATATACCACCGACTGACCGAAATCACTGACTTGTTTCAAAACTATGAGAAGATCAAAAAACATCTCATTCGAATAATTTCTATAACTGTCGAAAATATTTCTAAGTGCTCCTGTTCTACTGGACCACCTTGTTTGACTATGAGTGTCAAGCTTTCGAAACTTACCATGTCCCAGCTTAGAAGATTTCATTTCATCCTCTCATACATGCATTCTTTTGTGTGATTTTTTAAAAAAAACTTAGACAATTCATTGAGTATTCCGAAAAGTCTAACTGTTGCAATACAGACACTACTTGAATCACCACTTACCAAGTTCAGAACGTGAGCATAACACCAAGTGTGGACATGACCTGAACGTACTTTCTTCATTAGTGCTTGTATGCACCGCTCATATTAGCAACCCCATCAAATGCGTCTCCAGTGCAGTGTTTAAAATTAAGTCCTACATCAGTTAAGGTTTTCTTTATTAGTGGATACCAGCTTTTCCCACCAGTGTCTGCTACATCAAGAAGGCGCGGAAGTCTTTTCTTGACCTTGTCATCTACAACATATCTTAGAACAAATGCATACTGGTCATGAGCAGAGATACATTGTGTACAATCATTTGTAATGAATAAATTCCAGCCTTCTTAACTTCCATAACCACGATATCTTTGGTATATTTCCAATCAAGTTGAAAAGTTTCTCTGCCCCTCTTTGATCGTTCTCGCTTCTTTGCCTTCTGTGTGATATCGTTCAGAGCTGTATTATATTCTGACACCAATTTAACTGCTTCTAAGAAATTTCCACGATTTTTAAAATGGTATTCATCAAACTGCTGCTTCTAAGTATTTACTTCAATAAAGCAAAGTTTGAAATCCAATGAAGATATTAATATCAATAATACAACTCATGACTGCTCGTCCTTGAAGCACTTGGCTCTGTCGGACTAAGAGCTGATCATGCTACAATCTGTGCTCAACTGTTCTTTCTTGGAAGTGCATGAAATATGCTTGTGTTGAGTCCTGATGACATAGCGATTTTTCGTACTCAGATAATCTTGTGGCGATGTGTCTCTAGTCTGATCACTCTATTATCAATTGATTACCACGATTTCTTTCGGATGCAAACATCAAACAAAATGAGCAATGCAAACTCATTTTCTCGCTGTTATAGGTCACACAGGAGCGCTTGACATCATTACCATGAATATATTTGCGACTGTAAACCACTCTGCTATTGTAAGATATATCTCTAGTTGGTTGATGTGGATGAAAGTTCCAGAAATTTTTAGGCTTTTAAAAAAATTACTTGTTGAATGAGAAGACGCATTCAGTTCTGTGACAGGAAACTTTTACAGGTGATTCTTGTGTGACCTGTGTTTGTATAATAGTATTTTCAGTTTCTTGTTCATTCAATGTACTATTACTACTACCAACACTTTCTTCTGGAGAATTTGAGGATTTAATCTTAAGAATTTTGCAGGAGAAGGTTGAGTGGTCTTTGGTTGATCTGATGGGTATGGTGACTGTGAAACAGTAATATCTGTTTCTTCTTCATTCTGTGTAGCAGATGTATTGGAAGTTTGTTTGTTTGTTTGTAATTATGCACAAAGCTACACAAGGGTTATCTGTACTCTGCCTACCACGGGTATCGAAACCCGGTTTCTAGCGTTGTAAGTCCGCAGACATACCGCTGTGCCACTGTGTAGCAGATGTATTGGAAGTACCGGCATCTAAATCAGTGTCATTTCCTTTCGATTATTTTTTAAAAAATGTTAATTTTAGTCAAAGTTCAAAATTAGATACATATACTTTTAGAACAGAGAACAATAATTCAATTTATATCTTAATTAAATATAAAAATCATTTTATAATCTAAATAAACGAAAATTGGGTAATCTTGAAGAATAGTGTTGGGTTGATGTAAGAACAAATTTAAACTAGTATTTTTGTAAACACTATGACTGTAAACGCATTATATAATGCTACAGTGTTTAAAGGGTTAATTGATGCGACAAACTGACATGCCAACCACATACTTTTTTAAAAGTAAAAGTCAAGTTCCGTTTTAAACTTTTTATTTGATATAATAAAAATATATTTTTAAAAAAATTGTTAAAAAATTGTTTTCTTAGACTAATTTACGGGCCCCTACCCCCACGGGCCCTCGGTCCACATTTTATCTGCTCGTATCGTCAATCCGCCCCTGTTAATAACCACTTATGAACATTGTAATATTCCTTTTGTGTAAATCCCAAAGTAACAATAAACCTTCTCGGAATCGGATAGTTGAAGTAGCATTAGCAATCTGGAACGTATTGGCAATACTTCGAGAAGTGATAAAACAAACAACAGCAATCCCAAACGTATGTAAAAATAACAATAATTCATTTATTAAAAGGTTGTTAAGCGCAACACTACATATTGGCTATCTGTGTTCTTCCCACCGCGAGTATCGAAACCCTATTTTTATCGTTATAAGCCCTCAGACTAACGCTGAGCCATCCGAAATACCGTTAACAGTGCCATGGAAAGTGTGGATTCAACATTGCCCATAACCCATCTAAAATATGACGAAAGTGCAACAACACACACACTTAAATGTATGCACACAATAATTCCAATAAAACTTTAAAACATTTAAAGCAATAATAGAAATAAGCCCTGGTAAGTTTGAAGACAACATCAGCGTTAATCCTTGGAAAATGTGAAAACAATATGGACAATAAAGCCTTAGAACTGTGAAGGTAATAGTAGCAATATCCCCTGTGAAGGTTATAGTAGCAATATCCCCTGTAAAGGTGATAGTAGCAGTAGCTCCTGTGAAGTGTACCGACAACATTAGTAATAACCCGAGAAAGTGTGATGGTAATAATGACAATAAAGCCTGTGAAGCAAAATTTACAATAAATCAGAAAAAGTGTAGTTGCTGCCAAAACACTGAGATCTGTTATGTTGTGTGTGTGTGAAGCCAAAACTAGTAACGCATTGAAACAGAATATGCAATCATAACAATCTATTTTATATTCCTTCAGGACGATGGGAATATAGTAAACCCTAACACTATTTTATATATATGTGTGTGAAACAACATACATGCTAGCATTAAACGTTATTATCTTCTAGATGAAAGTAACTGATGGTAAAACTGACAGAAAGTTTCCATACTGAAGATTGTGCCAACACGAGAGTAACAATAAACCTAATTAGAATTTTAACTGTACATAATCAAAACAGAAAATAAAACATATGATTTTACGTGTTATTTGTATGAGGTACTAAACACATATGCTCTTATTATAAAAGGACTAGATAAATCGTAAGAATATTCAAGTAAAAGAAACATTTTCTCATTTTGTCTATTATCATTACCTTGTTTAATATCCGTTAAAAGTCTTAAAACAGCGTTTTCTAAAAGTTTAACTTGGATTTAAATTTCGGCAAAACTTTAGAAAGTGTTCAATCTTTCGTTAATGAAAGTGCCTAGAAATTTAAAAAACGTTCTACTAAAAATCAATAAAACTTAATCTTCTAAAATCCTGACTGCGCAAAATAAACAGAATAACAAAAAGTTTCGGTGTTATTATAACATACAAGACAAGAGGTATTTTAAATCGATGACTTTTATTAAATTTAGCTAAGATCTTTAAACAGGGTATCATTTTTATATAAACTCCTATAAGCACTACTATAGAATTATAACTTTATAATTATAGTGAAGCCTGCAATCTTCACTCCTTACAGTAACGTTTACTGGTAATTTACAACATAAACCGTCAGATTACATATACAATTTGTAAAAAACTAAAACTCTTCTAGTCCGTTTTAAGTTAATTCTATTACAATAAAAAGACGGCGAGGTACACGTTGGATCTACTCCACTAAAATAATAATAAAAAAATGTAATAAAAGTGGAACGTGAAAAACAGTAGCTTTTACATTTTCTAAGCTCAAGCTATTGTACATTGTTAAAGCGTCGTATATTCAGGTACATTTAGTGAACCTTCAAGCTGTCCTGGATATTCCGCTTAAGAACTTGAGATTATCTCAAGATGATGATCGCGAAGTAATGCTAAATCTCTTACTAACTGAATCATGTTGTCAAATTAAATAATGATACTGGACACGAAATGAAAAGCGCAAAAAACAATCTTTCTTATCACCCTAAACATAAACACAGTGTATGTACTTGCTTTTCCTTACACAGGAGTCTCCAGTGGCACAGCAGTATGACTGCGGATTACAACGCTAGAATCAGGGTTTCGATACTCGTGGTGGGCAGAGCACAGATAGCCCATTGTGTAGTTTTGTGCTTAATTCCAAACAAACAAACAAAATAAGTACGACCACATTGAGGAACTTTCAGTGGATTTGTTTCGAAGTTTTATTGACATGTTGAGTTACCAGTATGTTCTAAAATCGTGTAAGAATATGTTGAAATTACTGAAACCACAATCAGATCCATGAATTAAATCAAGCTAAAAAGGATCTTTGTAGATGTTGATATTAATAATAATTACAATAACATTGCAAAGGATATGAACTTAAACCATTTTTTAAAAACACAATAAAGGAATTGGAAAGATTGATACCTGGTTTGATAATAACAATAAAGGAATTGGAAAGATTGATACCTGGTTTAATAATAACAATAAAGGAATTAGAAAGATTGATACCTGGTTTAATAATAACAATAAAGGAATTGGAAAGATTGATACCTGGTTTAATAATAACAATAAAAGAATTGGAAAGATTGATACCTGGTTTAATAACAACAATAAAGGAATTGGAAAGATTGATATCTGGTTTAATAATAACAATAAAGGAATTGGAAAGATTGATACCTGGTTTAATAACAACAATAAAGGAATTGGAAAGATTGATACCTGGTTTAATAATAACAATAAAGGAATTGGAAAGATTGATACCTGGTTTAATAATAAGAGACAAAAGTAATCACTGAGAAAAAAGTGGCTTTTAAGTAGTTGCTCAGTAAAAAAATTATTAGTTCTTAATGTATGAGAAAGTTTAAAACTACATAATTTGTAGTAGGGCTGATAAAAACTGATAATGTGCAGGTGGGCGATCCTAATAATTTATAAATACTCATAATATAGACTTAAACTTTTTTATCAAAATAGTAAGTAGTTTTATGGTTACGTTTTCATCACTTTAAAAATGGAAGAAATTACATAGAGAAAAGCTTTAAAAATCTTTGTTTGATCTAATTTCTCTGGGTTAGAGTAAATCCGATTGAAACCAATGTTTGTCAATAACTCTGGCCAGGTAAGTACTGATTGTGTTGCTTATATACTATGTATAGTGATAAATGTTATTGAACTGTTTTTCTTTATATATATTTTACTGATATATACCCTAGTGTTTAATACGAGCTCTAACGAAAACATTTCAAGGAAAATTTCATAAGATGTCTTAAAGATTCAATCACGTTCTGTTATGAGTTGTGAGGAATTAGCTGGCAATAATATTTTCTGTTCTTTAAATGTTTACAGTAAAAACATAATTAAAGCTCGTTCACAAGAGTAAATAGTTCCTAAGATCATTTGTCCCTCTTTGTTTTGTTTGTAACTCCACTTCTAAAAAAGATGTTCATCAAATATGTGCTCACTCTATGTTGTATTCTATTCTTAGGAGTTCATTTTAACACTACCAAAGCGAAACTTGAAGATGAGATCGAACGAGCTGTCTATGTCTTCGGTTACGGCTTGGAACTCTTTGTAAATGACCCTCGCAATGAAAACAAAAGTTTGTCACCAGGATTGAAATGCAATGGAACCTCTACTGACCACTGGAGTAAAGGGGATATGTTCTTTAGGTGAATACAATTTTTATTTTCTAAGAAAGATTTGATTTTGTGATGATAAATCACTTTGCAATGCATAAACAGTTTTATCGCTAGCATTATTATCAAGTAATGTGAAAACAAGCAAGTACACGGTCTATAATTATTAAAAAGTAATAGTTCATTCATAAAGTAAGTCTTATTACAAAGTTTTCACTGCACTCAAAGACTAATTTCGTGAAACGTGCAAAAAGTGACATATCCAACTTTTTACTTACTCGTGTGTAAAGTCAAAATCTAGTCCACTTAAAGAAAAGAAAGGTGTTTTATTTCTTCTACAAAAAAAAACTCTACAACTTTACCGGGTAATAGGCCTAAGTCACAAATGAAACTAAACAATCACTTACGTGTTCACTTTCTTCTTGTATCTACGGCACAAACTTAAAACTGGCTTATTTACACACTCTTTAACTCAGTTATCAATCGACAACACTATAATAAATACACTAGTTACCTGAATAACTAGCTAACTTGTCAATAACAACACTTAGTCTGTGATATTTCATATTACTACAATATTGTTCTCTAAATTTAAACAAAATTTGAGACATTACTTTCTTATCACGTCACAGCAAATCTAGATATTCACTAAATTTCCAAGCATCACACATCATCACTATGTCATGTCAAAGCCCATCTAGGAAAATATACAAAACTTCTAAACTAAAAGATGAAAACATAGTTCCCAACATTGCTCCTCCTTGGATTGTAAAGACTCCTGGATAATCCTATGCGCAAATAAAACAATACTATTCTAAACTGGAACTTACATAATGAATAATAAAATCACTCTTTGCAATTAACACAAATAACATCCATAAATAAACATTACAATGACTAAATAATTAATTGCGTTAAACAAAGTAAAACAAAAATTCTGAATAGCAAAACAAAATATTCTTTGCTAAACTGCTTATTCACCAAATCTTTTTGGTGATTTTATTTTCTGTAGTTTAAGGGACAAAGATGGGACGACCTCTTGTCCTTTATCGTCACTTGTTGTCTTCTCACTGGGAGAGTTATCTCCAGGTTGATGATCGAGGGAATCTACCAGTGGTCCCATCCTTGGTAGTACTGTGGAAGTAGTCTCGACAGGAATTTCAGACTCTCTAGCAGGTAGACTTGCTTCTGGAAACGGCTTCAATGAAGTTAAACAATTGCTTCCTTTCCAATCTACACTTTTCCAAAGACGATCACAAGGGATGAGCCCTTGATTTTAACCGACTATTGTTCTATATTCTGCTGTATTGCACTCCAGATCGACAGTCCTCATTATCATATGTGCCAATCTTTGTTGTTGCTTTAAGTCCAACCTCTAATGATGTAAGTTTCATATCGTGCATGAGAATTTCTTGGTCATAAACTGTGAAGTTAGACTAACCTTTCATGAAGTGACTACCAAATATACATTCTTTCTCGATGTAATACGCCCAGTCGTGCTGTGTAGAGAAGCCTTCCTCAGCCAGGGTGACTACCAACTTCCCTTTTTTTGAATCTTTATATCCACTTGTTGTTTGTATCAGTCCAAATTCTTTCTTCATCTCTGGAGAAAATTTCCAACATTTCACTACTAGATTTTGGTCGAGCAATAATAGTCATAATATCGGTGTCAACCAACGTACTGCATGGCTTCCCATCAATAAACCCATTGATTTACAGACTGTTTTTTTAATAACACGTTCATTATTCTATTAGAAATGATGGAGTAATCTCATCCTCAAATCATCGTCTCCTTGGATTGATATCAACAACTGTTTCACTACAGTCTCATATGTGTTTTCCACACTTATAGTAGATCCTTTCTCCTCTAACCCTTTGGGAGTAGTTTATAGCAATATATTTTTTATGTTATAGTTGAAACACCTTCTGTCCCTTCCTTTACTTCCTTATCTTGAGTAAACAGCTCAAGAGTCTAATCAAAGGTTTTTGTCTGCAGTTCCTGTCAATTTATCCTTTTAACTTGCAATTGCAACATCTTCTACCATGTACTTTATGTCTTCCATTCTGAGTCAACAGTTGTCTAATGATTTTTTTCCAGCTCTTCTAAACCTTCGTCAGTGAAAGTTAATTCTTTTATACCATTTGATCTGATAAGTTTATAATTTCTGGATAATGAATTTGATTGTTTTTGTGACTTCAGCTGATTTAAGATCCACTGCCAAATGGAAAACTTCATTTTTATAATGCACACATATTTTGCTTTAGCCAACTTCACATATCTTCATCTACTGTGGCATCTATAATTTGTTTATGTGCCATTGAATCCATCAGTTCATGAATAAGATAAGATAAGAACATTGGACAAGATTGGCTGCAAGTTTGGCTAAGATATTTTCTTTTCTCCTTCTTCTGCTCCTAAACCTTTTTTAAAAACTTCCTTCTGATGTGACTCTCCAAGTCTGTTTGATGATGTGGCCATCAATTCCTGATAGTTGTTACAGTTGTTTAATGTAGATAAAGATAAATTGCCTGTTATTCACTGTTCCATCTATGCACTTTAAAAAATAGTTTGAACACAGCCTGAAATGTCTACTTTGTTACCTTCCTATCATAGTCTGCTGGATTCTTAGTTGGACAATATTAATAAACTGGCCAGGTAAATTCCAGAAACATATTAAGTAGTTGTGTGATTGGAGTAGTTCAGAAATAACTTGCAGTCATAGGTGACAGAGCAGCACTGGTAGCAGGTGTAAATTAAATTAGTATTCATATTCCTTATTTCAAGGTTAGTGGTGTTTGAGGTTGAACTTCTTGAGCAAATACACACAATTTATTTTCCATATGTTTTATCCAAGCATCAATATTGTTTTCTACGTCCCTTTTTCCTTCAGTGATGTTCTTTTGTAATTCCTTAAATTTGTTATTATAATCTCTTTTTCTATCTCTCTATATCTACTATGATTTTTATCAACTTCAGTTTGTACATTATACATTTCTTAACTTGCCCTCCATCAAACTTATCTAGGTCTGCAGTTCTTCTATATGTCTTATTTCTCATTCTTGCATTTCTTCTCTTAAATTCTCGTCTCTTTCCTTAAGTATCTTTATTCTTGATCTTCTCTTAGTTTCTGAAACTTTCCTCGTGGTCTTCCTTTAATTTTTTACCTATCTCTCTCTCTTCTAATTTTCTATCCCTTTCTTCTTGCTCAACTTTCTATTGTTTCCAGAAATTTTTCAATCTCACTTCGAGCCACATATCATCGTCTTTAACTTTTTTCTTTATTCTCTCCTATTTTTACCAAAATAATCCCACTTTTGACACCATTTCTAACGCATTTTATTGTTTGGTGGGTTATATTTCTATTATTTGGTAGAAAGCCTAGTCCACTTAACAAAAAAGAAAGTGTTCTATTTCTCCTACCATAAGATCTACAATCTCACCCAGTGATAGTTCTAACTCACATATAAAATAAAATAGTCACTAACTTCTTCACTTTCTTCTCATATATTTGGCACAAACTCAAAACTGCCTGACTTACTCGCTGATTAGCAACTGATCGACAACACTGCAACAGACTCACTAACTAATCAACAACAACTCTCTGTGTAATTATATTAAGGCATTATTTTCCTCCAAGTCTAAGAAAATTATAAAATAATGTGAAATCACGTAAAGTTTAGACACTCGGAAATTTTTTAAGCGTCACACATCATCACTATGTCATGTTAAAATTTCTAGTAAACAATATAAAACGTCTTAATTAAACTATGAAAACATAGTTCACAATAATAGTTTCTCTCATGTCTTTAAATTCATAGTATCTAATACTTAAAAAAGAAATCTTGGTGTCAATATTATCAATAATTTAATATACTTAATAGTATTTCAAGCTTCTAATCAGTCGTTGTTTTAGATATTTTCTGGGGGTCTTGAAGATTGTAGCTTTTTTATTTATTCGTGATTTGTAATTATTGACATTTTAAGTTCCATCCTTTTCCTTTTTCCTTTTACTTATTCAATAAAATCGGTTTAACAATCTCAATATGAAAAACAAAAGATCTTTATTTTCTGCACTTACAAAGTTTCATTATTAATAGCATCTTCAGTAATACATGTAGAAATCTTGCCATTAAAGTAATCCTAAAACAGCTAAAAAAATAAATAATTATATTTCTAAGAAAGAAACGTTTTTGATGTTTAACAAAATGTCTGAAGTGGCATAAGCCGTTTTCACTGTGAATTAAAGTTTTAGTTTAATTTTTATTTTGGAAAAATCTGGATTATAAGGTATTTGAAAATATATTTTTTCTATTTTAAAATTATAATAATAGTAAAGTATAATAAGTTTAAAAAACAACTTAGTATTAGACTATGTCATAATCTCTTAACTTTCTGGTTTTCACTTTAATTATTATTGCTTCATTATGCTGTTTTTCCACTTATTCTTATTGTTATACTTATTCTGAGTTTGCAGGGTGTATGAAGTATGATGAATGCTTTAGATGCCATCTCTGTAAAAAGCTAATCATTTCGTAACAATGATAAAATAGCTTCAGTTTGTTTTTGCAACAAAGAAAGTACAAAATATGCTTGCTAAGAGTTCGAAACAATTGAGATACATACTTAGAAGCATCGTCAAGGTCACACTAATGACCCCTAATAAAAACTTTACTTTTTGGAATCTTAAGTAAAAACTTACGCCAACCCAAATCTATCTAATTAAAGTTTATAATTTTAGCATGTCTAATGTTTTTCTTGTCTGTGTTGTGATTCAGAGAAAAGCAGTATACTAAAGCAACAGTTATGTCATTTTTTTGTGTGATTGATATTTCAGTTGACTCAGTATTATTAACTTCGATCTCCTGCTACTAAAAGTGGCCGGTTTAGTACTTGAGATATAATTGAAGTTGGTATTTATTTTATTTTGATCATTTCACTGCACGATAAATTTTGCATCTAGTTTCTTGGCTCCTACAATGTCAGTTGTCAGCTATCAACAGTGAATGACCGAGAAGTCTTAAAAAAAATCTATTTCAAAATATTGTACCTTAGTAGTTTTTATTCTTTGTTACTTAGTTGTATCCCTGCCTTTTTACGGGTCTTACTTTGCAGATCTTTATTTCTTTTACATCCTACTTGCTCGAAAATGTTTCCAATGCGACCTCATATGCTAGCATGTCTTGTGTTAATATTTCTCCATGAAAAAAATAAGTGTTTTCTATTTATTTTTAAGCACACAATTGAGATATATGCACTTTTTCGCCGAGGGGTATCGAACCCTGGATTCTAGTGCTGTAAGTTTGTAAACTTGTCACTGATCCAAGAAGGACAAAAAATTGAAATAGACGTGTTGAAACAAGTATATCTATATACACAGCGTGGTTACAATTAACTAGACACCACCTTTTCAGAAAAAATGAAATTTTTCAGTCATATTTACATGAATTGATATATT
>NW_013668736.1:48342-49507 GCF_000517525.1 Limulus polyphemus
CGCTGACAGTCAATAGTACTTCTTCCCTTACGAAACCCGACTTGTTGTGAATAGAAATGATCAAGAAATTTAAGGGACCATGATAAACGAGAGGTAATGATTTACTCCATAACATAACTTTAGCAGAACAAAATGATGAGGAAATAGGAAGATGTGATGAAAATTGATAAGCTAATTTAATTCAACATAATGACTTCTTGGTTGGTGGAAGAAAAATAGGAAGAGAAGAAAGGGGTAATACAATATCACAAAGTATCACACCAGAGTCAAATCAAAGAATGATGAGCATTAAATCACTACAAGGTATCACACCAGAGTCAACATCTCAAACAAGATTAAACAGTCGGTCAAATTGAACCATAGCACAAGGGTTGTATTATATACCGAGAAATGAAAATGTTGAAAATTGTTAATAAACACATAAATGTGTAAACCTTCAAGAGGAGAAATATCCTCAATAACTACGGGATATGGAATATCCTCCCAAATTAACAAACGTAAATCACCATGCTAAACATGGTATGACAAAGACGAATTATATAATTATAAGGACAAAAATAATGATAATGAAGCTTTAACCAAGTTTCATAAAGAAATATAACATGAGGATCTTCAGTCTCAACAACATGTTTAAGTTGTGTATCATGGATTCTTCAACTATAAGCATTCCATTGTAAAGTCATTAACAGCTTGGGATGTCCAAAGAAACATAATTTACATGCTTATCGGCTGTCTTTGTAACAAGTTTCGTACGTGCAGAATTCAATATTTCTACAATTAAAGGGAAGTAATTCAAGTTTTATAAGCAGTAGGACTAACAAGGTCAAGGTTAATCTGAATTGAACTGTGTAGTTTTAGAGTCTGGATAGAAACTACAGCTTGCTTAGTTTTATAAGCAGTAGGACTAACAAGGTCAAGGCTAGTCTGAATTGAATTGTGTAGTTTTAGAGTCTGGATAGAAACTACAGCTTGCTTAGTTTTATAAGCAGTAGGACTAACAAGGTCAAGGTTAATCTGAATTGAATTGTGTAGTTTTAGAGTCTGGATAGAAACTACAGCTTGCTTAGTTTTAAGCAGTAGGACTAACAAGGTCAAGGTTAATCTAGAATTGAATTGTGTAGTTTTAGAGTCTGGATAGAAACTACAGCTTGACTTAGTTTATAAG
>NW_013668736.1:50507-67698 GCF_000517525.1 Limulus polyphemus
TAAGACAGTAGGACTAACAAGGTCGAAGGTTAATCTGAATTGAATTGTGTAGTTTTAGAGTCTGGATAGAAACTACCAGCTTGCTTAGTTTATAACGCAGTAGGACTAACAAGGTCAAGGTTAATCTGAATTGAATTGTGTAGTTTTAGTAGTCTGGATAGAAACTACAGCTTGCTTAGTTTTATTAAGCAGTAGGACTAACAAGGTCAAGGCTAGTCTGAATTGAATTGTGTAGTTTTAGAGTCTGGATAGAAACTACAGCTTGCTTAGGCTTTTGATGAGAGACTTGTGTCAAATCATAAGATCTAGAAAGGCCACATTGAGGGGGACGTTTCAACTTCTGCGAAAGTGTTTAAATGAAATGAAGACGAGAAGAAGACAGTTGTTGTAACAAACGTGACTCCTTATGAGATAAACTTTGCGTGACACAAAAATGTTCCAAATTCCTATCTGTTATAAGAATAGGTCACTGAGATAAAGTAGTAAAACAATTTCCCAACAATTGACAAATCTTTGAGTTTCACCAGTATAGTCAACATGCTTATGAAGATCACCATACCTAGAATACCTGATGCTCCAGAGTGTGTAAATATATGTCAATAATGATAACACTGATTTTTACAGAACAGGAGTCGCTACATATGGTCTAACTTGAAATTGTTCAAAGCCAATAACAACATGGTTTGCATCAAATATCTGTAAGCCCCTCCAAATAATTCGATAATTTGTCAAGAATGAAAAATGTCATTTTTTTAACAAAAGCCACAAAGCTAAGTTTAATGCCGCTAGAAAAGAGCTATCTCGAAAAACAATTTATACGTAATTAATCTTGTCCATTCTTCTAAATTTCTTAATTGCAATGACAATCAAACCAAAGCTGTTAATATTTTGGAGCACTTCATATACTTCTCCTCCACGTTCTCTTGAAGACACAGTGCAATAAAGAAATCGGGATGTACCTTGCAGCGACTAGCATATATTACCTCTACAACAATGTTTCCCTCCAGCAAGTTTTCAGATTTTGACAATATCAGACACAGGAATTATCTGTTTCAAAGCATGGGTTAATCAACACTAATTGGTTACATTTACTCATGTTCATTTTATCTGATTGTAACAGACCAGCCAGATCAACAGAATAAAGGCCTTTTTAAGTGAAAGCAACATGATCTGGAAACTGTTCCGTTACAGAATCAGAGATTTCCTTCTTTTTAGAGTATGGTTAGAATTACGTCTTACTTGGAGTGAAACTGAGTCACTGGATTATATTTCATATATACCTACGTCTTACTTGGAGTGAAGACGTAGGTACATATGAAATATAATCCAGTGACTCAGTTTTACTCCAAGTAAGACGTAGGTACATATGAAATATAATCCAGTGACTCAGTTTACTTGGAGTAAAACTGAGTCACTGGATTATATTTCATATGTACCTACGTCTTACTTGGAGTGAAACTGAGTCACTGGATTATATTTCATATGTACCTACGTCTTACTTGGAGTAAAACTGAGTCACTGGATTATATTTCATATGTACCTACGTCTTACTTGGAGTCAAACTGAGTCACTGGATTATATTTCATATGTACCTACGTCTTACTTGGAGTCAAACTGAGTCACTGGATTATATTTCATATGTACCTACGTCTTATTGGAGTGAAACTGAGTCACTGGATTATATTTCATAACCATAAGCATCACTTTGCGGATGATGGCGTTGCTTGGAATTGTCTTCGTGTGGGGGTTTCAGAGCTTTTTGTTGTTCTAAATGATCTGCTGAGCAAAGTTTAGTTTTCGTTTCCAAGTAAAGCACTGCAGGCTATCTTGTTTCATATGTTTCGTCCTTTATCTATAAAATCGTTTGATAATTTCGTTGTGCAAATATCCTTTCTCCTAGAGGGCTGTGACGTATAAAGACCTAATGTAAGTATAGCGATACTTCCTGAGATTGAAAGATGGAATAAGAGTCAGGACATCACAACGTTTTCATGGTATAGCTAAGCACTGGACATGAATCCCATTTAGTGTCTGTTGGATATTCTCAACCAATCCCTGCTAAAGCATCCCAGTAAACACACTTCCAGGATTTATTTGTTTATTGTCTGTTTACACAAAGCTGCACAATAGGCTATCTGTTCTCCGCCCACCACGGATATCGAAACCCGGTTTCTAGTGTTGTAAGTCCACAAACGTGCCGCTGTACCACTGAAGGACAACTTCCAGGAATTCTATGTAACTTATTCTGCGTCAAGAATGATCTTTTGTCCCACTGATCTCATTCACACAATGTGTAAACGCGGTGCTTCCCTCTATAAAGCAAAGGGCTGTAGCACAAAGTATCAGCCATATTTGCATTTAGCTATTGCTTTGTATAGTTCCAGAATATACTGATATTCTTTCTAATTTTGATGTTTACTTACATCAAATTTCTCCATTCTTCTCAGCCATAAGTATACTCGTATGGTGGCATTGTGCTTTGAATGGTCAGAAAATCGCGGTAATCCAACTACATAGGTTCTAAACATGTCATCCATGACACCACGGTTTACATCTACGGTGACACTTTATTCAATAAGCATTACCAATTTATTCTTGAAAACTGCAATTAACCTATCTTACATCTATAATATGAAACATAAGGTATGTTAGAAACTACGCAATCATATTGAAGAAATTTCTAATATGTAAATGACTTTATTACTTATAACTGACAGGAGAAAATGGATCAAAATAGCATGAATTGCTATTTTTTGTTCTTGTTTTCGTTTTATTTTTTTGTTGCTACTTTGTTGGCGGAACTGTTTGTAACATCCGTTAGTCCTTCTCAGAAACGTAAGTAGGAGTGTTTTTCTAGGACTGAAGATTAATGGAATTTGTTTGTTTCGTCGTTTATTTCATCATTTCTTTGATAATATGAAAAGAAGAAAAATGTCTTTTTTGAACAAAAAACATAATTTACGCTTTAGTGCCACTAGAAAGGAGCTGTCTCGAAAGGCTGAATTTATACGTAATTAATCTTTTTTCCTAGATGCTTTAATTTACAGTCGAAAGAAGCATTAATCTATAAAACAGACACATAGAAAGTTTGAACGTTTTCACAAAACTGAGTTTGACTTTCTTAAGTACAGGTGAAATAATGCAATGAATTGATGAATTTTCAAACTATATGAAATTAATTCTTCAGGGCGTTACTAATAGTAACTATGATACTTGTTTAAATAAATTAAGTTTATTCCTGTAAATGCTAGAAATTTATTTGGAAATAAAACGTCAAAGAGCAAATTAGCTTATTATCTTCGTGCATTGAAGTACGAGAGCAAGACCATATCATGTATTGGAATACATTTTAAGGCTTTATCATTCATTCAAGCACTTTTAAATGTGTTTCGGTAGTGTGTACCAGATTCTTTACAATGCGTTACTTGTATTGAAAATGACCTCTCAGGATATGTTTGCATAGTTACCAAAACAAACTCTTTAAATTTTATGATTACCTATCTTGATTATATTCTTTCTCAAGGCTTCTAAGCTTTCAGAAATCAAAGCTTTATTAAAGTTTCCCTGTAGTTCCCTATTGTACGTATTGATTAATTCATTCTTCAAAACAATACATCACATGTATTTAGTTTTTTTATTCACTCTAACTGTTTTCGTGATATTCAAACGTTAGGAACTAAAATATTACTATTTTCGGAATATTCCCCATTTATAACTAATAGTCTAACATTATTTTTATCCACAAACTTAGGAGTTATATATTTTCAAGTGCCCTATTTTACGTGAGCTTATGATGAGTAAAACCAAAAACTATAATCTTGAATAAAATATTAACTGTCTACAATCAGATAATCTGTTTATGTTTTTTTATATTAGTTTCAAGTTTTCGAAAAGTATCTTAGTCGGAAAAAGCACATGAAAAATACTCAAAGGTGCAGTTAATCATGCTGAATTTTATACTTGGCGACAGAGAACTTGATTATTGCAAGTTTGTTAGCATAAAATCCACTGACTATAATTTATCGTCGATTTCACGAACCATTACTAATCTTCCAGACAAGCCAGTGTTGTATGTGTTATTGTATAGATTAAATTTTCACTTTAGGTACTACCTTCAGTAATGCCTAAAAGTTCTTATTTATTACTTCTATGTTTAGATACCTTAGAAACGTTAGCATTCCATCAAGTAGTGGAGGACCAAATTTAGAGTTCAACCCCGACGGCACACTCAGATATGTAGAGCTGGAGGTGATGAACCTGAAGACTCAAGGATACTGGGAGAAGGTAATAATCAGAGACAATGTAAGAAATAAAAAACTGGAAACTAAACAAACGCATTAATTAATATACGTGAGGGTTCTGGGAGAAGACAAAGCCCAATGACTACATGATTAATATACGTGAGGGTTCTGGGAGAAGACAAAGCCCAATGACTACATGATTAATATACGTGAGGGTTCTGGGAGAAGACAAAGCCCAATGACTACATGATTAATATACGTGAAGGTTCTGGGAGAAGACAAAGCCCAATGACTACATGATTAATATACGTGAGGGTTCTGGGAGAAGAAAAAGCTCAATGACTACGTGATTAATATACGTGAGGGTTCTGGGAGAAGACAAAGCTCAATGACTACGTGATTAATATACGTGAGGGTTCTGGGAGAAAACAAAGCTCAATGAATACATGATTAATATACGTGAGGGTTCTGGGAGAAGACAAAGCTCAATGAATACATGATTAATATACGTGAGGGTTCTGGGAGAAGACAAAGCCCAATGACTACATGATTAATATACGTGAGGGTTCTGGGAGAAGAAAAAGCTCAACGACTACGTGTTTAATATACGTGAGGGTTCTGGGAGAAGACAAAGCTCAATGACTACGTGTTATGGCAAATTAATTCATTTAATTAGGTTTTTTCTCGACCCCCCCCCCTCTAATAGACCAAAACATTTGTTTATAAAAACGCTCCGAGAAGTCCCTAATGGATTGTTTTTTAGTTCAAAGCTTTTAATATGATAAGTTCTCACTACTGTAAAGAAATTATAACAAAGGCACAATTATTAGATCGCTATATCTAATTGAAGGACATCAGTTTCTCGTTCTTATTAGAAAAAGTTTGTATTTATCCCCTTCAGCTTTCATTTTAACAAAGAAGTGAAGGGTTAGTTTTGCCTTTGGGAGAGAAGTTTCTTTCTTTATTTGTTTGTAGTTAAGCACAAAGCTGCATAATGGCCTATCTGTGCTCTGCCCTCCACGGGTATCGAAACCCGGATTCTAGCGTTGTAAGTCCGCAGACATACCGCTGTGCCTCTGAGGGGCGTTGGGAGAGAATAAGTGAGGAATGAAATTTCAGCACATAGAAGGTCAGGAAGCCAGTAGAGATTTTTCTGCGCATCACCAATTAAGTGAATATGTTTGTTTGTTGTTAAGCACAAAGCTATACAATGGGCCATCTGTACTGTGCCCACCATGGGTATCAAAACCATATTTTTAGCGTTATAACTTTTCGAAATTACCCCTTATCCACTGGGGTAATTAGGTAGAAACTTTTTTATTGACTATTTTCAAACCTGTATCTCTGTTTTACAAATCAAACCAACGACAATAGAACCTGAGAGTTTCATTGATGGTCGTAAGAGTTAGGACTGTATGAAATATTCACTTTTTTCGCATCGTTTTGATGAAAAAAGGACAAGTTGGACTATTTTAGAATGTTAAAATATATTTCTGACAAAGTGGGCTTTATTAAGGTGGAAAACAAACAAGTTAAAGGTTACTGAGATAACGAACCGTGAGCTGGACGTAAAAACCGCGGGATAAATAATTCATGTAGAGACTATCAGAGTAAAAACATAATTCAAAATAGAAAAATTGTGGGATTTCCCCTGATTATTAAATGAACACTCTAAGGTAAAACTTAGTCTAGCGAGTTCAAATTTAGTTAATAGTTTTAAGCACTTTAAGAGATCTATCTACATGATCTTTCGTTTCTGATTTTGAACAAAACAGAGTCTTTCAGAGACGTTTTGTATCAAATTCTTGCTGTTCAAGGTAAAAGAAAAGCGTGAGTTGTCCTTATACGTAATTTTGTTTTTTTATCTATAATAATCTTTATAGAAACCCAAACGCAATCAAACTTAATTTAAACAAAATGTGTCATACTTCATACTAATTCTATTTATAATTCTTCGCTTCGGAAGTCTAAAATAAAAGCTTGAAAAATGAATCAGTGTATTCTAAACATTATCATTTTTGTTTTGTTTTACGTCGTTGCATACTTCTAGTTTGAACAATATATATTGAATTAGCTATATAATTCACTGGTTCCATATTTAGTTCTGATCTATATAGCTAGCTTTCTTTGGTCGGAAGATATAGATGATATGTTGACCGTGATATTTTTATTTTAACCTTCTTTTAAGACTGAAAATTTATATGAGTACTCTGAAAAAAGTTTCGACAACATTTCAAGAAAGTTTTTAAAATATGTATCGCAGAAGAACTTACAAACAACACACACTTTATCCATGTTTTTGTATGTCACGCAATTTTGTATTTTTATGTTTATACTCCTATGTTTGAAATCAGCACATTAGTGTTATTAAAACGCCTGGGAGCAAGAGTTTGTTGAATCGAACCAGAAAACTGGAATATCTAACAAGTTAAACATCCTCTTCAATTAAAGTTATGTATTTCCTGTCTGTACCTACAACATGGTTTTAAAACCAATGAGCGCCTTCAAATGCCATTAAAGTAAGTTAAAATAAATAACCTTTACTGAAATTAAAACCTGCATATTTGGTCAGCTTATCAATTATCAACTCAATTCCTTGCTGATGAGTTCTATAGAGAAAATAACACACACAATTACTTTCAGTTTATAAGTGGCATTAGTTTGCCATAAGTTCATTGTGTATATCAGCTGGGCAGTGTTTCGCTGTTGAAACGTTAGGACTATTTATCGAGTTTAATGAATTCCACAAAAGCGTTGATAATGCTTCATTGGAATGGGTGACTTAATTAATGTTAATGATATTTCTAATGTACTTCTCTTATCACATACCGTACTGCAAGAGTTCGTAGAAAGAAGTACTAATATTTATGCAAGATATTTTATTATTTCCTTCACCACAATTGATTGAATGTAATACTCCAAAAGCAAAATATAAATCAAACATTTGAATACTCTTTTACTTTAAGCTATTTACAATATATTACTACCAAAAATAAATTATGGATTCTCATAATGCACAACATTTAGTTTTTCTCATATATCTTATTACAATTTATCTATGTATTTTGTGCGAATCAAATATATTTATTTGTACTATTTTTTTTCTTTATTTGCGTATTTCTAAAATAACGCAATTTACACCTGTTAATTCACAACACTGATAAGGAAAGATACGTTGTAATGAAAAACATTTTCATAAATATTCAACAGAAAACAAGCTCTCTCACCTCTGAAAATTATTTTTGAGTTCTTTATTTTATCACTTGCAATAATTTATGAAAAGGATCCCGTTAAAAATATTGTATTCTTCTTATGGCCAAGTGGTTACGGTGCTCGACTCGCAATCTGGGGGTCGCGGGTTCGAATCACGTGGCCTTATAATGTGACGGTCAATCCCACTATTCGTTGGTAAAAGAGTAGCTCAAGAGTTGGTGATGACTAGCTACCTTTCCTCTAGTCTTACACTGCTAAATTAAGAACTGCTAGCGCAGATAACCCTCGTGTAGCTTTGCGCGAAATTCAAAACAGACAAGCATTCTTCTAAGAAAAAGACATTTCTCGCAGACTTCAGACTTGAAATCACAATATCAGTACCTCTTTAATTAGTAAATTTGTTGATTTTATCCAATAAATTATTTGATGCTAAAGAATGTTGAATTACAAACTTCTAACAGGTAAATTGTTTATTAACTCTTGTATTATCATTCCTAAAGCAATTAACAGTGGCAAAGCTGAAACCAAAAACATTTTATCAAAAGATGCTGAACATCGTCAAAGCTGGGCGAGTAGCTTTTGATAGAAACAAGGCTAAAATAAGCAACTTTTAATAAACCATGATGTTATATCAAAGCTGTAAGACGTCATTAATAAGTGAAAGTTAGAATTAAAGCCTGTCGATAAATATAAAGTGGCTTCAAGTCAAGTTCATGAATAAATGACACTTCTATAAATAATGGGTGTTTACTTAACAAACTTTGAAATTATAATATTTTTGCTGCTGCCTGTTTTTCTTTACTTAATAAACTTTAAAACTATAATATTTTTACTGCTGCCTGTTTTTCTTTACTTAATAAACTTTGAAACTATAATATTTTTGCTGCTGCCTGTTTTTCTTTACTTAATAAATTTTGAAACTATAATATTTTTTGCTGCTGTCTGCTTTTCTTTACTTAATAAACTTTGAAACTATAATATTTTTGCTGCTGCCTGTATTTCTTCATGAAAAGTGCAGTTGATAACATCAGCTTTGCAAGATTGTTTAACAATAGACTTTACCTTTTTTCAATGTAAGTGTTATAAATAATTACATATCCAGGCCAGGTTTGGATAAAATATTTGCTGTTTCCATTTATTTTGCCTCACAGAGACTCAGCGGTAAGTTTGGAAATAATTATATAAATCAGGTTTCGATACCTGAGTGAGCAGAATACAAATAGCCTATTGTGTCGCTTTGTGCTGAAAAACAAACAAACCTTTTGTTCTACCTTAACTATTTGATCGATAGTTTAATAGTCTTGTTGCCCTTTTGTCTACTACAACTGACAATTCAATAACTAGGAAAATGACAAAATTTCCAAATATTTAACGATCAAAATTAATTTTTTTCCAAATCTTTTTTTGCTAAAAATTTGATGAAACAATTTAAAGAAATGTTTATATATTTTCTAGTATTAGGAAGTGCATGTGATAAGTGGTGATATTTGTCTTTCAATCTGCTTAGGGATAATTATAAATTATATTATACTCATTACTTCCCCTAGTATTAGGTGTTATTGTTAAGATCCAGGTCAGCGAGAAACCCACCCTTGGGGCTGCCGTGCGCACTTTTTTTTTAAACTATCATAAATAAACGGGGAAAGTGCGCAATAGGTGCGGAATGATATAAAAAGGCGAGATCAACTTTCAGAATTTAAAAATCCTTTTTAATAGTGAAGAAATAGGCAAAAACAATCGGCTACCTCCCGACTTCCTAAAAAATAAAACAAAAGATTCAGAATGCTTTGATTTTAGCAAATATTATTTTAGTTCCAATGATGTTATTAATTAATTTCAATACATAATTAGTGAGAATAAACATGTTTCTAGTTTTCTTCTAATACGTCTTTAATCTCAATATCTAAATCTTGTAACAAAACACTCTCTTTAGCACACATTTCCATAAGAACATCCATCTTGCTCTGCCTCTTCCTTCTGTTTTTTACTGGCTTTTGGATCTTTTGCACTACTTAACGTCTACTTTGGTAGATAACATGGCAATGTTTTGCTGTACATATAGCTGGAGGATCACAATGTAAATACATTTCACAACTTTTGCACTACTCCACGTCTACTTTGGTGGATAACATAGCAATGTTTTGTTGTACATATAGCTGGAGGATCACAATGTAAATACATTTAACAACTTTTTCACTACTCCACGTCTACTTTGGTGGATAACATGGCAATGTTTTGCTGTACATACAGCTGGAGGATCACAATGTAAATACATTTCACAACTTTTGCAGCTTTCTTTGTTTTTGTATTTATGTTCTTCACATGGTCCTGACTTCGGTCATACTTCCGCCCCGCAAAATTGGAAAACTGATTTAGAAACAGCTGAATTTTTTACATATGGCAATATTATCCGTTTTTTTCCGCGCAAAAAAAATGGTTCTGAAATTCTAATTTTATTTCGGCGAAAAAAAACCCTCTAATTTTGGGTGGGTTTCTGACTGACCAGGATATTAATAGTTATAAACACCACCCCGTGCACTACCTGTATTCTTCTTATAAATGATGTGACATTGATTTATTTCCTTATTTTTCACTGATGGTTTGACGTCGTTTAATTTTGTTAGTACTGTTCATTATTCTGAACTCTACCTAGTAATTGATTTTCGTTACTGTCACTCTCTTTTCTTCTTCAAAGTATTTTTTTACTGCACAAGATTGTTTGCTACTGTAGCTCCCAGCAAGTAAATGAACTTTTTATTCTCTATGAAATATCTTTCCTGATTATCGAATCACTAAACCATTAAACTTTTATATTACTAGCTATTAATTTAAAAACTGATGCTTTTATAAAAAATAATTTTCATGAAATAATATATATATAAACTATATAGATTATTACACTTGTCTTTATTTACAGTTCTTAAACTTATGCATGTGAATGGGTGTTCATTATCACGTAACTAAAACGTTACGCTTTTTTTTAGCATTTGAGGGAAAGAAGGAAGAATATCACAGCGTCTTAGCACTTTAATTAAACTTTCAGCTTACGCCTAACAATCAGATCAAAAACAGGAAAGGTCGAACTTGTAGTGTAAACAAACAAAAGAATAATTACTTATTGTTATGCAATTATAAGATCCAAGTTTTACTTTATGTATTTATATATTATTTACTCTGTCATGTAATATCTAATATGTTCTTCAGATTAATCATTAGAAAGGGTTGGTAATGTCATCTTTAAAAGATAAGTTGGGTTTATCACATTAATAATTTCACCTTATTAGTTCTTTTCTTTCGTCCAGTGAGAACCAAGTGTTCGAAATCAGAAAGTAATGACATTGTATGTGTGAAAAGTTTATTCACATTTACTTCTGATCTTATTTTCTAGAGTACTGCACGTGTTAGATTGGTAGTAAGATATTTGATGATCTCACTTTCCTGAGTTGTGGTCTCAGCCTCTTGATGAACATGTAATATTTTCTTACACACAGAAACTGCCATCATCATTGGCTTTAGTTGAAACCTTAATATACTTTCAAATCTAAATCATACGGGTGCGCCACCCTTCATATTTCTACAGTTGAAACGACTTCAAAGTTCCAACAAACCAAATAGCGGTAACTGAATTCTGAGCTACAAAAGTTCGATAAAATGAAACATAATAGTTGCAGTGTTTGAAACGCAGGAGTTTAATTGGCTAAACATCTGCTTTCATGGTGAAAAGAATCACGGTTTTCAGTTTCCAAATGATTTTTATTTCAATTTATTAAAACAAAATCCTTTAGCTTTGAAATTAGTTGGCTAATTTGATGGTTAAATTGAAAAATAATAACGTATATGTTTTTGTTGTTTCAAGTGTGGACTTTATATAGAACAAAGAGTAAATACAATAGAATGTGTCTCCCAATCTTTTTGTAGGTATACTTACACACCTCTCTCACACACAGCAATAAGCATCTCATGTTCTGCAACTTGTTCTTGCAAGACAAAGCTAATTCTGTGTTTACCTTATTTTAGTAGGTTAGAATCTTCTTCGGAAACGTAAGGCATAGCCCCCAGTGTCACAGCAGTATTTCTGCGGACTCACAACGCTAGAAATCGGGTTTCGATACTCGTGGTGGGCAGAGCACAGATAGCCCATTGTGTAGCTTTGTGCTTAATTTCAAACAAACAAACATAAGGCATAATTTTAAGAAGTCTTGCTAATATATGTTTTATATATATATAAAACAATTTACTTGAAAATGTCAAATTTTCAACGATACTTTTCAAAATTACAAATTACTGTTCGAATGTCATGGAGAAAACACACCACAGAACTGAATAAGTAGATATCAAACCTGCAGTCTAGGTCTTTTGAAGCTATTCAATTGTACTGGGATAAACATTTACAAATAACACTGAAATATCGAGCCAGAAATATTCAATAAAACTGTTTCTGTTGAAATGGCCATATATATATATATATATATATCATTTGAAGCTATTCAATTGTACTGGGATAAACATTTACAAATAACACTGAAATATCGAGCCAGAAATCTTCAATAAAACTGTTTCTGTTGAAATGGCCATATATATATATATATATCATAAATTCATTTTCGTACTGTGTAGTAAAACATTTCAGTTTTTCACAAAAATAGCAATGCTTAAATTTTGTGCCAGTTTTGGTGTTGTGTTACTTTAAGCTAACATTTTACCATAAGACACTACAATTGAGTATAGATTTAGTAATTCAAGCTGCTGAAGATAATGGGGCATTTCCTAAACTTGTGATTCTAAAGCTCCTCTTCACTGCAATCATCCAGTCACGTTTTTTATTAACAGTGTTTTAGATTATTTAAATGAAGGAGTAGTTATGGGTTCAATATTGTCACATTTCCTGCTCTATATCAAATATACTCTTCTTGGTGTGCTGATGATATTTCCGAATATTTTTTGAAGAATCTTTAAGAATTCTGAGCTCATATTTTACGTTTTATTATCTCAACATTAAACACGGTGATATTATATTAGAAGATATGCAGAACCCTCAACTTTGTTAATAATTTAGTTCACAGGAACAATTGTTCATTTGAATGTGTAGTTTTATACAGCATAGTTACAAGCTTTTATATGTGGTTAAGAATTTTAATGTTACAGTAAAGTCTTCAAAGCATGAGGAATCATGTAATCTTCAAGTTTGATGTAGAAACATGTTTGTTGATTTACATCATAAAACAAGTTTTTTATATGTGGTAAGAAAAAGTTATAAACAATAAATGTACAAAGAATTTTCCTTTACTGAATATAATAAATAGATTATCTTTTCAGTTATATGTTAAATTAAAAATAAACAAATTATTGTAATTTCTTTATTCTTTGCTGATTTTTAAAACCATCATTTATAAAGCTTCTACTCCTCTCACGACTCAAATCGTATTTTAACATTTGCTTAATTACTATCAAATCAATAAAGCTCATGCTCTGTTACGTTCCGTGAAAACGAAGCAGATGTTATGATTTCTCAAGTCATCGAAACAGTTAAGTGTTTTTTTTTCTTTCACGGTAAAAATCATTGAATAAAATGTCAAATAGTTATTTTTTACTACATTAAAGGTGTCCTGATGTAACGATTTTTATGAAATGAATAAAGACAATATAAAATCAGACTAAATACACGTATATTAATTCATTTACGTGGCTTCTAGATATACAAATTAGCATAGTTTTATGTAATCGTAAATAAAAACCAATGAAAAAGTTAATCTTATTAAAGTTTCAAACATTGTTTAGAAGTTTCATTGCAAATCTACTCTTGAAAGCTACCTCACACCATACCATTGTTAATCTGGAAGTATGAAAGCTACCTCACACCATATCATTGTTAATCTGGAAGTATGAAAGCTACCTCACACCATACCATTGTTAATCTGGAAGTATGAAAGCTACCTCACACCATACCATTGTTAATCTGGAAGTATGAAAGCTACCTCACACCATACCATTGTTAATCTGGAAGTGTACGTAATTTCTACGCGCTATGTTGATCTCTATCATTTCTTTCGTCAGAGATAATAGTTGCACCCCTAACAACAGTTTGAATTAAAACTTCAATATCACAAATGTAATGTAGTAACCACGTTCTTTTCTCTCTTTCTTAGTGTCTTGATAATATGCGATGTTGAAGGGTTAGCTTATAAGCTAGCTCATAATTCGACACTGAACACTACCCTTGACTTTTTCAGTGAATAGTTAAATGAATCAGCTTTTTATATTCGTGTTAGTTTTACAAGCATCCATTCCTGCATAGAAACTATAAGTAGAAATTAAGCCCAACTTTGTTTCATTTGTCATTCTTGTGAATAGAGTTAAATGTAGCCGTGGCTTTAAGTAAATTACTATATATCCAGAAAGGACACTTCGAGCTGCTAACACAAATTTTCATCATACAACTGCAGCTAGGAGAGAAAAGGGGTCAAAATGTGACCAATTTTCTAGACATTAGGATGCTCTCTTTTCCTCCCTATATAGCCTACAATTTTGAGTTTGTAGGATCAAATGTTCGGACCTTAACTCTATCCTCCAAAATAACGTTTAGGGCCTGACATTAAATTCAAATTATAGGAACTTCTTGATTGATCACGTTGAGAATTATCATATAATAGCTTATCCGTGCGGGGTATCACCTGAATAAGCCTTAACAATAACACTTACTACTCAGAGATAGTCGATATCATGTTGCTAAGGCAGCCCCAGACCATAATAGTACACAAGAAGAAATGTTAAACTGGAATTTATAAAAAAAAAAAAATTAACTAACTGTGCAACCTAGAGAACTGCAAACGTAATAAACTCTAAAGTTAACTTTACTGGTTATTTTCCTAAATTGTCCCGATAAATTGCAGTCACAAATAAACATTGTTTTTACAAAATGACAATATAAGATAAAGATGCATGTCCACTCTCTAAATGTCAAGTTCAAATTTTCATTCTTTACAATAACCTAATATCAAAGTTGTTTTTCTAATCAGACTTCTGAACTACCCTTCTAATTTCAGAGTATTTTAATTCCTTAGCTCAACAGTTTTCCAAGTAGATCAAACTATTTCACACCTTCTGAGAGGATTGGTTATATCCATCCGAACAACAAATCTCTGCTTACTGTTTACATTTCTGTTTATTCGTGTGTAGTATCTAATATTGTTTTTATGGTCAGAATGTCATTAGGCGTAACTTAGCAGTCCACTATTCCTCTAAAATTATAAATTAATGGTTGACATCATTATTTTGTCTTTAATCTCCTCCATTCATTCTTTTCGTGTAGTTTACATTGCTTCATATATTCATCTGACTATTTACGTAAGAAAAAAATCAGGATTTTCATTCCCTTTATATTCTGAACGGTTCTGGTTCTTCTACCTCAAACACTGTCACAATTTTTCTTTCTACATTGACCTCATGAATATGTGCTCTATAAGTAAAAATCCACTGCAGATCAATGAATCTTATTACATTATCTAGAAATAATTATTAGCCACCACCTATAACCTCTTTACAAAAAAAAAAAGTGTTAATAATTAACAAAACAAAACTTCCAACTATTCTTTTTGTATTTTCAGATAATAAAAGTAATTTCTTTTTATGATAAAACTTAGTGCATTTACAATCTATTCTGCTAATGTGTGTTTTTACTTTAACAGTTAAAACTCTTAACTCGATACACAATACAAGAAATGTTCTCGCCCGTGTAAAAACAAGATAATTTTTATCACAGATTGGCGCATGGACAGCTGGAGTTTTGGAAATAAAAGACATTGTTTGGCCCGGAGACTCTCCTGTTCCTCCTAAGGGTGTCCCAGAAAAATTCAACTTAAAGATCACTTTCATGGAAGAGCCACCATATGTGAATCTTGTCCCACCAGACAATGAGACAGGAGAATGCAAAACCGATCGAGCTGTCCCCTGCCGTGTGGCTCCCGAATCAGAGCTTGCTGGGTAATTAGTTTCTTCCATTACTTCTCATATTATAACACTTGTACTTTAGAAAATATCCTTAAACAACTGATTAAAACTATATAGTTTTATGAAAGTAGTTTACAATACCATTTTTAAATGACTATCTTAATTTTATTAGACTACAACACTAAAGATAGAGTTATTAATATTTTTATTTTCCTCATCGTACGTTGGCCTAAGTTTGAGGATAATCTGACTAATAAATCTTACCTACTTAACATAGGATCTCTCACTCAACCAGAAGTGCTCGGTGTAGGGATCGGACGTAAAACTTCCAGGATTTATCAGATTCTGGTGAAACTTATAATGGATGTAACATACAATGAGTTATGACGATTTCAATTTACCGTTTCTAAATCGGGCAAAAATTGACTAAATTATTATTGACTACATTATTAGCAAAAACCCTTTAGTTAATGACAGTAATTCTTGTTGTGTAATCGACGAGTCCTTTACGCAAACTTCCTTCTTCTTTTTCGCCCGTCGTTGCATCTATTTTTCAGACCCGAGCACAAAAGATCTTCAGCAGATAGCTCCATGCCCCGCTGACCGTAACTGGACATTTACTACTCTTCAGCATGTAATCACCAATCACCATTATTCCTTCGATTGTCTGAATTTGTAAGAGTTCTAGTTATTCAATGTGTAGCCTGTGCAGCCATTGTGGATGCAAATATGTTGGATTTTTTTAAAGGAGAATCCATCTATCAAACCAAAAGATGCTGTGGTAGTACTCAAAAATAGGTTTGATGCTGACAAGGACAGTAGTAGTAGCCTTCCGTCAGATCGGAAAATCAAAAGTATCCAATCTCAAACAGACAACGAAGAAAGGTCGCGTATTTTGATTTAAGAATCGAAAAATAATTAATCAATTCGTGTGTGTGTGTGACCATTGTTGATAAGGTGGTGCGACCCCTCCAAAACCCTGTGTCTTTTTGACTGCTCATAACTCCTGCCCAATGAAGAACAACAGTACTGACTTTAGAAGTTATGGCTTTGTGTATAGAGAGGATTATACAAATTATTTCCAATTTAAAGCAGAATAGCTCTTCCATCTATAACGTTTATGACTGGGCTTGTACTCAAGTATAGTACAATAAATTTCCTTTCTTCTGTAGCCTAACACCAACATTTCCGTTTTAGTTTTAATAACCCCACCATAACTTCATTATATATGTAAAATTGAAAACCTTTAAGCGTTTCTAGCGCATAGTCCTTGAAATTATGTTCAGAAACTTTATAAATGCAGGAAAATTGCTTTGACCAGATATTACCAGTAATTGTAATACGCTTGTTATACGATTAAAATAACTAGTTTTTATTGCATGTCAATAAATAAAGTTTAAATTACAATTTTAAATATCCTCTTAAATTTTCTGATTTATTGTGATTCCGTGTATAAAAAAAGAATAATATTTCTATTGTTGCAGTGGGAACTGCCCCTCGGTGGCATGGCGGTGAATCTGTTGACTTATAATGCTAAAAACCGAGTTTTGATATCCGTGGTGGGCACAGCACAGATAGATCATTGTATAGCATTATTATTAAATATTATTATTTCTCAAATATTTTACTTTACTTATTTACTCCCATAATGTATACTTCACTGACCAATTACTTCTCTGCTTATAAAAATATATTACTCTAATGATCAGGGGCCATCTTTTATTTTACATGATTAGTCACTGATCTGTACTTCTTCTTTGTATTACACAAGTTCTACTGTAATCTATCTA
>NW_013668736.1:68632-69484 GCF_000517525.1 Limulus polyphemus
CACACACTCCGACCCTGCCCCCCTGTCTTAGTATCCAGTCTCTACACACTACGACACTGCCCCACTGTCTTAGTATCCAGTCTCTACACACTACGACACTGCCCCACTGTCTTAGTATCCAGTCTCTAAAGCCTATACCAAGCACCTTATACTCCACGTCTAGTGTTATAGTTTCTATTGTCGTACAACAGTAAGTTACTAGCTACTATAACATTCACACACTACGACACTGCCCCACTGTCTTAGTATCCAGTCTCTACACACTACGACACTGCCCCACTGTCTTAGTATCCAGTCTCTACACACTACGACACTGCCTCACTGTCTTAGTATCCAGTCTCTACACACTACGACACTGCCCCACTGTCTTAGTATCCAGTCTCTACTATTGTCGTACAGCAGTAAGTTACTAGCTGCTCTAACATTCACACACTACGACACTGCCCCACTGTCTTAGTATCCAGTCTCTAAAGCCTATACCAAGCACCTTATACTCCACGTCTAGTGTTATAGTTTCTTTTGTTGTACAACAGTAAGTTACTAGCTGCTCTAACATTCACACACTACGACACTGCCTCACTGTCTTAGTATCCAGTCTCTACACACTACGACACTGCCCCACTGTCTTAGTATCCAGTCTCTACTATTGTCGTACAGCAGTAAGTTACTAGCTGCTCTAACATTCACACACTACGACACTGCCCCACTGTCTTAGTATCCAGTCTCTACACACTACGACACTGCCTCACTGTCTTAGTATCCAGTCTCTATACACTACGACACTGCCCCACTGTCTTAGTATCCAGTCTCTAAAGCCTATACCAAGCACCTTCTACTCCACGTCTAGCGTTT
>NW_013668736.1:70410-74420 GCF_000517525.1 Limulus polyphemus
ACGACACTGCCCCACTGTCTTAGTATCCAGTCTCTACACACTACGACACTGCCCCACTGTCTTAGTATCCAGTCTCTAAAGCCTATACCAAGTATGTTTACTTCCTCCGAACTGTTGTCTACATTTTTAAGCTGTTTAGCATAAATTACCCGCGGTCAGCTGCAGGCTTCAAACCCCCCACCCCATGATCCACAGACGACCCAACTGCTTCTGTAGCTACCCTAAGACACCCACCCGCTCGTGGTGCCTAAGTGCTTGTATCAAGTTTGATCCTGCTAGCTTCCGAATGTGTGTATGAACAAAGTTTCAAATATGGCATTCTCGGGATTCATAGAGAGGCCAGAAACACAAAATCAGAAGCATATTCAGGTTCAGCGACTCTGTAAACTTATTCTTATAATCTCATCATGCAATGGGTAACCTTCTCATTTATAGGAGAGCCATGTTCAAATATGGCATTCTCGGGATTCATAGAGAGGCCAGAAACACAAAATCCGAAGCATATTCGGGTTCAGCGACTCTGTAAACTTACTCTTATAATCTCATCATGCATGGGTAACCTTCTCATTTATAGGAGAGCCATGTCATATAGCTCAGGACACTCCAAGGCAATCCGAGTTCGATTGACAAGTTGCTCCTACTAGCTTCAAAAATGTGGGGGGAGTCTGCTGACAAACAAAATAACAAATTCCCACTAACGTGAATTAACTGTTTTGTTTTGAATTTCGCGCAAAGCTACACGAGGGCTACCTGCACTAGCCGTCCCTAATTTAGCAGTGAAAGATTAGAGGAAAAACAGTTAGTCATCACCACCCACCGCCAACTCTTGGGCTACTCTTTTACCAACGAACAGTGGGATTGACCGTCACTTTATATCGCCCCCACGGCTGAAAGAACAAAATTCGAATCAACGAACCTCAGATTGCGAGTCGAGCGCCCTAACTACATGGCCATGCCAGACCCACGTGAATTAATAACCTATGGTATAATAATAGCCACGTTCTCCTCCCATTTAGCCTATTTTACTCTTACAGCTTCTTCGATCTGCTTTATCTTAAATACTTCGTCGACCCGATCCTTTTTTTTTCTTTAGATATACTTATAGCAAAATATATTCTGTATTATGTAGAAAAATAACTTTAATCTTCACTTTGTTTGTACAATTAATCACCACTAATATCATCTCAGTCCCTGTTTATTATATCATCTATATTCTATATTCAATAAAGCACGAGTAGTTATACGTTTCTATAAAAATTACCTATTTATTAGTGTAGATATGTTGTTGCTTTTCTCATTTTTACAACAGTTAGTAGTTGCTTTGAGGATTGCACCAAAATATACACATTTATAAATATCCACTACCGGCACTTGTGTTTAAAATTTTTTTGTTAAAAATTATAATAAATATAGATTGCAGGAACACAAAAGTTAAATAACAAATAATAAAATAGAAATGTCAGCTATAGCCGAACATGTAAAAACTACCCAACATACAATATTATGGGGAAAAAAACTTTAGTTTTAGCTCAGCCTCGAAGTTTTATATCATTAAATATTAGAGAAACATTAGAAATAATGAAATATAAAAAACAAAACCAAGTATTAAATATAGAAGAAGAACCAGCAATTCAATATGTTGATATATGGTGAGATATATTATATTTGTTTATTATTAACGGAAATATTTAAATAACAATGAAGTAATGCGACAAGGGGGAAAGTATAAAATATAAAAGTTACTCCTGAGGATGACGTAGATCGCGTCGAAACATGTACTTGTAGAAATATTTTAAAGTGGAAGCCGTACGGCTTTTTATTGTGTGAATATAAAACGTTGTTTTTAATTATTTATTATAGTTTTTAACAAAAAATACACATTTATGTTTTACCCAATATGATAATACCAAAACAAAATATCTACACACAACTGCAAATTATACAAACATAATTACTATTGTTAACTTTCGTTACGTAATCTACATGTTTATAAAATTATCGTCAGAGCTCCTTGATTACAGTTGCATGGTATTTCAAGTATCATATCGTTAACGCAAGTATCATTCCTTCTGCTTTTCGACAGTTAGTACAACATTTAAATGATTTGTCAACGTGTAATGTAATGCGTACAAAAAAATGCTTCTTGCGCACACATTTTTAGTTAGCAACTTATTTACTGATATTTTACCAAAATTAATATTTTGATAATTTGAAACCTATATATTTTCTGTGTGCAATGTTCAAGATAAAACATATTGTCTCTAATGGGCAGTTTGCCTTTTAACTTTACGCATTCCTCCCTTATTCTGATAGTTCAAAATCTGAGATAAACATGTATTCAATTATACATCATTTACTGATTGTTTTGTAATTTTCTAATAACCAGGTTTTCATCTTTGTTATACTGTTCAGAAAATAACATATTTGCTATATCAATAATAATTATTATATCACTTATCAACCTAATTAGTTGTTGTTGTTATTTAAAGCTAAGAAATTTGCTTCCAGTAATCTAAATGAAAATTGTGCCACAATCATGTTAATTTGGATTTCAGGGTCAACCTTACCCTGGCTATACGAAACCCCAAATACTATATGTGTTGTTCTGGCTTCTGTATTGATCTTCTACAAAAGTTTGCTGTTGATTTGGGATTTACTTATGATCTATATCGTGTAGAAGACGGAATCTGGGGAGTTTTAGAGGTAAGTGATTACTGTTTTGGTGAAAACTAAGCCTATAATTGGTTTATTACAGTATAAATAATAAGAGTTGAAGAGCGTTTCAAAGAAGTAAAATATAATTGGAAAGTTATTACCCGAATTATTAAATCTGAAACTTCATGTTAAAAAATTATATGTAAATATTTCTTCTGTATAGAAAATTAGGTCAATTATTTTTCAATGTAAGTAGTTAAATATTGACGTGTAAGTAAAAGTCTTCTTATGGTTGTTGTAAATATGTTGATGTCTTTTACAACATAGAAGGCTGAAGGCTATGTGTATGTTTCTTTGGAACACCGTAATTATCCTTTGATGAACAAAGATTATAGTCAATGTCAATGCACCAAACAAAGCATAAGACATTCCAAACCCTTTTCAATGGTGAACAGAGAAAGTTTGGCATATTTTCTCAGCACTTATTCTGATAACTATATTTCATAATGTGCCAGATGCGAAATTAGGTTTGAAAGTTTTTCAAACCATATAAATCATGTGAGGGTTAGATCAAGACACACGGTAGTGTGCCGTACGGCCAAAACTCCTACAGAACACACTGTGTGTTATTAACAGGAGTGATAGTTTAGCAATTTTCCACTTTTTGTAGCTCAGACTGTGGTAATTCAAACTATCATATATTTTCAGTGGATGTGCTCTACTGGACCCTTACTTCACATACCAAATTTCAAGGCAATCCATTAAGAAAATGTATTTGATAAAAACAAAAAGCATACTTAACTTTCATTGTTTTGTTTTTTTCAATTTGGTACCCTGATAGATATTTATAACCTACAATTAGGTGTCAAATGTGGTTTAAAATCAGCTACTTGTACAAAGTTATTCAACAAAAACTGCTCAATTTGACCAAAATGTTTGCGCACGTCTACCAAAAAGTCACGTGAGATATCGGTCTGAAATTTTTACTTTTTTTGTCATTCGGATTAAAGACGACTGATTTATAACAGCAAAACTATAGGGTGAAAGCACCTACAGATACATATGTATTAGGTAGGACAAGAAAACTAGATTAGCAGTTTCTAGTTTAAGTTTGCTTGAAAAAAAAAACATATGTTTGAACTGCTATTATTCACTATTCATTGCTAACTTTTAAGCACATATTTGCTAAATTTTATGAAATTCTCCTAATTAAAGAGCTTTAGCGTCACGTGATAATACTTTAAGTAATTAACGTAAATAATGATGTTTGATACGGCTGTACAAAGTGCATGTCGGTGATGACAAGAAACTGTTAATCTAGTTTCCATGGCGTTACTGTAAAGGAAGTATTAACA
>NW_013668736.1:75013-99586 GCF_000517525.1 Limulus polyphemus
CACCATATATTTTAAAGAATCTGGTTGGTTCTGTAAAGTATAGGTCTGTTACAAATACTATGGCTGTGATCCTAAAGCTAGTGTTGGCTACTATCGAGTGTCACTTTCTTACTTTTTGGTGTTTGTTGGTGTGTATTGACCAAAAGTCATGATATCTAATGAAAAGCACCTTAAGTGTGAAAAAAAGGTGCGGTTAAAAAGTATTGAAACCAAAATTGGCAGACAAACTGGTAGCTACACGTATAGTATTGATGAAAATTGTACAACAAATATTCATTCATTATTTAGCCAGACTGCGTTTTTAATTCAACTTGGGGCATGTTGGTGTTATTTTTAAATATATATTCCAATTAAAAACTTAAAAGATTTTGAAAGGCATCCATTTATCAAATCAAATAAAAAATTAGTTTTCTTTGCGAAAACCTTTTATACCAGATATTATAATAATTATTAAGTGTATTGAAAACTATAAGGTGTAAAATGACCATCTACATTATTGAAAACCATAGAAAATCCTATTCTTTAAGGCTGTAAGGCCCAACTTGAGTCCGCATCCAGCCCACACACTTATGATTAGGCACATGTTACATTTCAAGTCATGAATTACAAATGATTAATTGGTAAATCAATTTGAAAATGAAAATCCCATTGCAGTAAGTCATGGCCTTCCGACGTTTCCATTCCTTAGTCTGCCTTCAGTAAATAAAAAATGTTAGACCATTTAAGATATTCTCGAGTAAGGTGACTAGTAAACGGACGATATGGAGTTTGTTGTTTGTAGTTTCATATAAGATTATTCATGTTTTTTACGATATATTAGAATGGATCATGGAACGGACTGATAGCAGAAATTTTAGAAGAGCGAGCAGATGCTGTTGTGACAAGTTTCAAGATGAATTCCGAACGTCAAACAGTTCTGGACTTTACAGTTCCCTTTATGGAAACCGGAATAACACTCGTCGTGGCTAAACGAACTGGGATTATTTCACCAAAGGCATTTCTTGGTGAGAATTACCTAACTACACATTTAATACCTTTTTTTTTTGCCACTGTTATTTCTATGATATATGATGTCTTTTTCCCGTAAAAAAACAAAAACAAATAATATTAATCTTGCCATTTGGTATTTCTACTGCATGATCAAGATTTTATCATCTAAATTTTTGGTCTACTGAAGGAAAAATGTACAAAATGTCAGTTTTAAAATTTTATGTTATAATTACTTATAACTATTCAATTCTCCCCCAAAGAAAAATTTAATTACACAACGAGAAGACTCGTCGAAATACTGTAAAGTAAACACATATTATGCTAATCATTTTCACGTTACATAATCTACTGCTTTAGGTATATTTCTATAGAATCATTTTATTTCATTGTCACCAGAAACTTACCGTCAAATGTTTCGTTTTATTAACTAATGTGTTATTAATTTCCTAGACACAGTGTGTTGTTAGTCTATAACTACCATGGACTTCTACTGCCTTGATGATTGTGTTTGGACCTCAACATTCAAAGCAAGTTATTTCTATAACATTCATTCAGACTAGGTGTTTTCTATTCTAATACTAAACTGGCCTGCTTTCTAATAGAAATAAAGCATGGAAATTATGCACACATTTAATACTTTTACGTTTTTCAGAACCTTTTGACACGTTATCCTGGCTACTCATCCTATTGGTTAGTATCCAGGTTGCTGCCTTCGTCATCTTCCTGTTCGAATGGCTAAGTCCTTTTGGATACGATATGAAAATGTCGCCTCCAAGAGGTAAAGTTTTTTCGTATTTTCCCTAAAAAATATCTAGTGTTTTTCTATATTCAGAAAACAAAAGTTTAACAAGAAATGAAAAACGGGCAAAGAAGACAGCAAACCAGGGAATTATTATGGCTGTAACTTTTGCTAGGTTCAGAAAATAAGAATGCCATAGTAAATAAACCAAAGTGTAATATCGTTATACAAATTTTAAAATTACACGAGGTTCTGAACAGTTGGGAAACTTTTTGCTAAGATTATAATGAAAACAACTGAATAAACGTTTTTGCATGTTTCTTTTTCTCTTTGGTAAATTTTATGAAGAGCAGAAGAAGCTACTTAAATGTTGTTTTTTTTTAATTTCGCGCAAAGCTACACGAGGGCTATCTGCGCTACCCGGTCCTAATTTAGACTAGATGAAAGGTAGCTAGTCTTCACCACCCACCGCCAACTCTTGGGCTACTCTTTTACCAACGAATAATGGGATTGACCGTCACATTATAACGCCCCCACGGCTGAAAAGGCGAGCATGTTTTGTATGACGGAGATTCGAACTTGCGACCATCAGATTGCGAGTCGAGCGGCTTAACCACCTGGCCGTGCCGGTCCTCTATTTAAATGAGTCTCAGTTCAAAATATTACAAACTAAAACCATAATAGGAGTAAGTTACTGTTCATAGGCAACGTTTTATCAAAAAATAATAGGTAAAATAAGTATTTTTGTTGATGTATGCCCGATACTGGTTTAGAATATCAAAGCATGTCATTTAAAACATTATATAAATATACTAAAATTTCGATATCCACTTTTTAAAAGCACACGTGGCTACTCAAAAAATACTTCCGTCAGACTATCTTATAAATGTAAAGTAAGTAAATTAAAGGCATAAAAAAACATTGTGACCGATCATTTACTGATTTAGTGTAAATTGAATGTGGGGATATATTTTGTTGTTGCTTTTTTACTGTAATGTTTTGAAGTTAACTGATAATTTAAAAACGTAGAAAATTGACTTCCACTGAAATGAAAACTACCCAATCATTTTTTTTTTATCCATGATGAAATGATCAAAGAGACGATATTATAACTTGCTAGTTCAGTTCTTTGTTTACAAGAAAAATTTAAAATGAGTCACTAAATTTAGCGAATGCATTTGGCTTGGAAATACACTTGAGAAAAAACAATGAAGACTACAGATAATGCTGTCATGTATCTAGAAACTAGTTAAAATATAAAATATGATTAGTCAAATATATGACCGTTAAATATTAACCATTATCTAAAGAATACGTTAAGAGTTTTAAAATTCAGAATATTTGCTTGTTTTGTTTTGTAACACAAATCTTTACTTAATATTCTGTTATGTAAGAATCATTGTCAAAATAAATATCAAACCCAAATAAGTTTATTTTTTCTTTTCCGTTACTGTGTTGACTGGCCACAATAATAACGTGAATTCAACACGGCTTAAGCTAAAAAAAATAAAGAGCTATCACTACATGCTCTCCGAACCTGTTTTTTGACAACAAGAGATCCGCGGATTGTTACATTATCATCTTCGCATTTGTAAGGTTTTTTTTATGATAGTCAACAAAATTCATTACTGCTACTCTTTTAAGGGAATCAAAAAGCACAACCAACCGTTCCTCATATGTCCAATAGGTTGAATTGTGGGAACAGCTCCTGCATGGACAAAATTTTTATGTGGTTTTTCTCTATATTTTACCCTACTGTTAGCATAAAATAGTACAGACTACAGCATATCCTTCCAGTCCCTTTGAAATCATACCTTTTTTTTGCTCCTGATATAAGAAAACTTACATTAAGAATGAACATTAACTTCCATATAACAATTTTATAATGTCCATCGCACGCTCGGTTGGAAATAACCATATTCAAATTACTATCAAAATAATTGGGTAACTGGGACAATATCTGATTGTTAATGCACTCACTATAAGTCCTGTTTAATAAACGTTTGGAGACGGTTTGACTGGGGAATGAAAAAACTTTATTATAAATGTACGTCATTTCGATAACATTATGTCATCGTCAGGTACAAGTAGTTTACAGTGACACATGAATTATATATACAGTATGAAACAAAGAGGTCACATGACTGGAGATTGCTAGTATAGGTACCTATCTTGGTACCCTGGGGTGTTGGCTTAGGGTGGAGGTGTTTTGTTCAATTAAGATAGCTTCCTTTATTCTGCGTTTATTGCTATTTTGTTGATCGAGACACTTACACAGATAATAGAGTTACAGTTATAGTAGAAAACTATAATACTACATTTTTATTTCTCAATAATAAAAGGCAGAGTAGACTGAACATTTCTAAAGGTCTTTTTCTTAAATTATTTTAAAAATCATCGTTCCCATGTTCGATCAATAAAGTAACGCTACAGAGACATCATCCATGTAAACAGAATATAAATTAGTGTTATAAAAGTTCTCTCAGCATATTCTGTTTGTTTGAAGTTAAGCACAAAGCTACACAATGGGCTCTGCCCACCACGGGTATCGAAACCCGGTTTCTAGCGTTGTAAGTCCGCATACATTCCGCTGTGCCACTGGGGGCAGTATATTCTGAAAGTTCTTTCAGATGAATGCTTCCTTCACCTATGAACAAATATATCCACGAGGCCGTGTAACTTCAAAGAGACATTTGAAGTGAGTGTACAACGTTTCCTCAAACAATACCTCTGAAACCAACACCAAATGTAGAAAGCTTTAAAAAAAGGATCTGCTTAGTAACTGATGAAAGGTGTGGCACGACCTGGTGGCTAGGGTGTTCGAATCACAATCTGAGGGTCGCGAATTCGAATCCCCGGCACCGAGCATGCTCGCGCTTTCAGCCTTGGGGGCGTTATAATGTGGCAATCAATCCCACTATTCGTTGGTAAAAGAGTAGCCCAAGAGTTGGCGGCGGGCGGTGTTGACTAACTGCCTTCTCTCTAGTTTATTACTACTAAATTAGGGACGGCTAGCGCAGATATCCCTCGTGTAGCTTTGCACGAAATTCGAAACCTCCGAAACCAAAGTAACTGATCAATATAATATTGTTCCTGTAATTTTTTGTTGTCCCCAAGATAAAAGTGATTAAACTGATCAATATATATTGTTCCTGTAATGTTTTGTTGTCCCCCCAAGATAAAAGTCATTAAAATATTGTTCCTGTAATGTTTTGTTGTCCCCCAAGATAAAAGTCATTAAAATATTGTTCCTGTAATGTTTTGTTGTCCCCCAAGATAAAAGTCATTAAAATATTGTTCCTGTAATGTTTTGTTGTCCCCCAAGATAAAAGTCATTAAAATAGTTTTTAGTTCGACTGCTGTAGTAAGTGACTTATCACGTGCATTTGGTATTTTTAAGCGCAAAGCTATACAATGGCTGTCTGTGCTCTGCCCACCACCGATTTTTAGATTTATGTGTAATAAGTCCTCAAACTTACCGTTCAGCCACCAGACGCATATATATAGTAAATGTGATCTTACAAATCAAAATTATCCTCGAAACCAGGAATCGAAGGACTTTACCAATAAAGAAGACCATGTTTAAACAGTACGAGATTAATTTTATTCAACTTCCTCTAAAATAATATCTAAATTGCTCAGAAATAAAACTAAGCCAAAATATAGTACAACGTGAGATCAAGCCGGTTGTTGGATTTCATAATGATGATGATTGAGAGATTAAACCGACCAGAAAGTTTTACAGTTAGCCTTCCACTAGCTTTGCGTGAAATTCAACAAACACACAATCAAAACGTAAACTTAAAAGCATTAGCATGCCTTTCCATAATATATAATTGCTGTATAAGGACCGGCCCCGATGACTCAGCGGAAACCCTAAGGGCTTATAACACTAAAAATCGGGTTTCGATACCCGCGGTTTACAGAATGCAGATGACCCATTGCATAGCTATGCTCTTAACAACAAAAAACCATTAGAATAGTTTAATTGTCGTTTGTTGCCGTTTTTGAGATCATAACGGATTATAGATTATTTTATTAAAACCTAATGCTCTTAGTAATACATAGAAACTGGTGTTTGATGTAAAATTATGGAGTAGGTTCAAAGGGATCAAACAAAATAAAACAGAGTGAATATTTTTTGTTTGCATTTGTTACAAATCCGCATATTAGTATTGATTTATATTTTATATTTATATATTTCACGAAGAAATTTTAACAGTATATTTAATGTCATACGATCTGAACCTAACTTTAATGCAAGAAAGGTAAAAATTAAACAGTACATCCCGTTTTCGTCAAAATAATTTATTAGAATTCTAAAATTATGTACTGTGTTTTCTAATTAATTTCGACGTTTTTTATAACTCAGTACTTCATTTTCTTTCCAAAATGTTCACCAGTAAGTCAGCGGTAGACTTACGGACTTGCAACACTAAAATTCGGGGTTCGATTCCTCGTGGTTGACAGATCGCAGATAGCCTATTGTGTAGCTTTGCGCTAAAACCCCATCATGAATAATATATAAATACTAGCGTAAAAGCACGTCAAAAATGACGAAAAACCATTCGAAACCAAAACTATTCCATATAAAACTGGCAATACACAAAAGAAATATAAAATTTCCTTTCCCAGGAACGTGCTACATATTGCTCCTAAACCCACTACGTATAACTGAGCAAAAATGCTACATATTGGTGGCTTTCGATAAAAGATTAAAACATACGATGACCATGTGATTGCATGCACACTTGTTCTTCTTTTGAGTAAAAGTTGTCCTCTTCCCTACAGATAATTGGAATCTTCAGTCTGTTTTAACAAAGTTTTTTCGTAATAATTCCAAGCATAGATTTGTGCTAATTTTTTACTTATTTTTCACAAACGTTGATAGAATGTGAATGAACTTCCGTGTCTTCGATCACGGAACTCTTTCCTGTTTTCCTATTCGGATCCTACCTAGCTTGACGTCATAATGAAATGTGAATAATGTAGTGTCAAACACATAAAGCCATGCCTGATCTGGTCCTGGGAACTTTCTCCTTAACAGGCTTTTATATAGCAGAAAAAGTGTCGAAATTTAGGAGCTATTTACGCCTATGTTAACTATTAAATTCAACTAAAATGAGAAATGACACTCAAAAGAGGAATTATTATAAGAGAAAAAGTGAAATTGGACTCGTGTAACTCACGAAATTCGGAGAAATCGATCGAAACTTGGCTTTTATATATATTGATTTAACTTTTTGATTAGTTTTTTATTAAGTAAGTCAATAGAAAAGGGCTTAACTCATGAAACATTAATGATTTATTATATGGCTTATCATTAAAGTTGTATATCAAATTCATGGTTTAATGAGTTTTGAATACTCATCTTTAAAAGATGTGTAACAGGGCAGAAAATGTTCAGCTTTCTAACTTTTGAAGGAAACTAAGAATCAGATTAGTCGCACTATATCTATGAAATCAACGTAGTTTTTTGATATTGAAATATCAAGTGGCCAGAAACACAGTGGTTAAGTGTTTAAAAAAGTAAAACAAACGGCAACTAAATAGGAAGGAAGCAAATGATTAAAATAACTGTAGAGGTAAAGAATTAGAGAATCAACGCTTCAAATAAATTACCTTTATTGTGTCCAATGACAGAAGATGGTTCTTCGTCAATAGAACTTGAGCCATAGACCCTCAAAATTATAGTCTGGCACGATATTGTGTCCAATGACAGTATTGAAGATCGTTCTTCATCAGCAGAACTTGCCCCATTGGCCCTCAAACTTATAGTCTGGCACGATGTTGTGTCCATGACAGTGTAGAAGATGGTTCTTCGTCAGGATAACTTACCCCATTGGCCCTCAAACTTATAGTCTGGCACGATATTGTGTCCAATGACAGAATTGAAGATCGTTCTTCATCAGCAGAACTTACCCCATTGGCCCTCAAACTTATAGTCTGGCACGATGTTGTGTCCATGACAGTGTAGAAGATGGTTCTTCGTCAGGATAACTTACTCCATTGGCCCTCAACCTTATAGTCTGGCACGATGTTGTGTCCATGACAGTGTAGAAGATGGTTCTTCGTCAGGATAACTTACTCCATTGGCCCTCAACCTTATAGTCTGGCACGCTGTTGTGTCGAATGACAGTGTAGAATATTATTCTTCGTCATCAGAACTTGAACCAAAGGCCCTCAAATTTATAGTCTGGCGCGCTAACCACTAGGGAATGCCTGACCTTGAAATAAAATAATAAAAATTTGCTAAAGTATAAAGACCACATTTTATCAAATAATCGTGTTTAAAAATAGTGTAGATGGAAATAGATTAACTGTAGTAGGTCTCATGATAAAATGAGATTGATACAAGTAAAAATGCAAATCATTTATTGTTCACACAAAGTAAAAATTGTTCGTTTGTATATTAACACAAGGGTTAACTTGCTAACCGTCCCTAATTTTGAACTGATAGACTAAACGGGAAGTAGCACCCACCCCAACTCTTGGGCTACTTTTATCGAATAATTTGATTTGACGATCACTCTTATAACACATACACAGCCCTTAAGTGTAGAGCGCATTTTTACGGTAACAAGGCTTTTGTCATAAACTCCCGGCTCAATTGTCCGGCACACTAACCTAAAGTAAAATTGAAAACAGAGTCATACTGTATGCAATAGCTATAACGCAGTAAAAAACAGACTTGATTAATTTTACAATGCAAACTTAATACAGATACAGACAAAGAAATGTAGCTAGAAGTAATTTTTCATCTGTTTTCTTAGCATTTTATAGACTTACTCTTATACGAAAAATAAACATTTAGTTATTTTCGGGAAAGTGGTTAATTTCTAAAGAATGATATATAGTAAATGACACCCTTGGATGTTTGTGGATCCAGTAACAAGAAGGTTACAATTGTACCCACATCTTTGTAATTTGAAAACGAATAAAGAATGATATATAGTAAATGACACCCTTGGATGTTTGTGGATCCAGTAACAAGAAGGTTACAATTGTACCCACATCTTTGTAATTTGAAAACGAATAAAGAATGATATATAGTAAATGACACCCTTGGATGTTTGTGGAACCAGTAACAAGAAGGTTACAATTGTACCCACATCTTTGTAATTTGAAAACGAACATCTTACTTTTATGAGTTATTAAAGCTTTAATGATATTCAGTAACATCATTTATAAACACACCAAAAGAAATAAGATTCTCGAGATTTACTCTGTTCAATTAGAAAATACTTAAGAGGTGATTACATCTTATAGATCACCAGGTTCGGAATATCTTTTTTCATAACCTGTAAAGGTTATGGTTAGTTAAAAAACTATATAATTATTTTATTGCATAAAAATCGTGTGTGTTATAAGATTTATAAACATATAGTTATTCATTCCATTTCCCTGCTAGTTGATGCAGTTTAGCTGATCTTTATTGAAGTAATGTTTTCCCTATGGATGCTATTTCCTAGGTATTATATTATGTTTTGTATTATAGCTTAAAGAGGAATATTTATAGAACTACACATTGTTATACAGTTATATCAAAAGTGCCTTTTGAAAATACTGAAATATTTTAATCAATTTTGGAATCTGTTCAACAAGTGATTTGTTTCCCTTCAAAATCAATTTAATTTATTGAAAAAAAAACGAAATTACGGGTACTACAGTACATATTATTGCAAAATTATTGTAGAAAAGCATTTGTTACAAAGGAAATGCACCTGGCAAAATTTATTCATGTAAAATTTTACTAAACTGTGTAGGTAAAGCAACTTTTGGTGATAAGACATTTTATCGATGTCTTGAGACACAACTATCAAACACAAAAGGAATGACTTGAACCTGTATTATATTGTCTAATATTCCATTTTTATAATATTTTGTCACTCATCAATATTTCTTAGTAGATATACCAATGTGATCAGAGGAAGTATGATATCCGCGTTCATTTGACATAATCCAGAGGGCCTTACGTCAGCTTAGTAAGATGGCCATTTATGTCAGAGAATGACGTCACAGGCAGCTGGACAAAGGTTTACTTTTAGAGGTTTTCCACTATTCAACCAATATTCCGTGATACAGAAATGACGTAAAGTAAACACATAGCCGAAAATAAAGTGTGTCATCCGAAAGCATGCAACTATATTGAAAACTGGATAGCTTTGTTGAACTATCTATTACGTCATTCCAAGGATTGTTTGTTATGGATTTCGCGCAAAGCTAAACGAAGGCTATCTGCGCTATCCGGCCCTAATTTAGCAGTGTAAGACTAGAGGGAAGGCAGCTAGTCATCACCACCCACCGCCAACTCTTGGGCTACTCTTTTACCAACGAATAGTGGGATTGACTGTTACATTATAACGCCCCCACGGCTAAAAGGGCGAGCATGTTTGGTGTGATGGGGATTCGAACCCACGACCCGCAGATTACGAGTCGAGCATCCTAACCACTTGGCCATACAGGGCCTCATTTCAAGGAAGCAGACTATATGAATGGTGGCCAGATTCAGCAGATGTGACGCCCTCTATCGACACTTTCTGATGGGCAAAAATCCGTTTTCTCCCAAGGTCTTATTGTTATATCCACGACGAATTATTGTTCTATGATGAACAGTGTTCATTTCCCTGATGTTCGAACAACTAAGAAATTTTATTAGAATCCTGTTTATATATTTTTTGAGTAAGAAATCATATGACGATTATTTTATTTATCCTAACATCTATACCTTTATGGAGCAGTTGTATCCTCCACAATAGCTCATAATTGCGAGATCACTAAAATATAAGATTTTGAAATGAATGTTGCATTTTGTTCAGGAATCTGTGAACATGTTGACTAGAGTAGTATACTGACATGCGAAGAAAAAATGGCAATTGTTCTCATTTCCCTTTCAAAGTGGTTGAAAATATTTCCGTTAGACAGATGTTATGAATTTCTTTATTTGTTGGATATTCGCACAAAGCTACACAAAATATGTCTGAGCTAGCTGTCCCTAATTTTGAAATGATAGACTGAAGTAAAGGCAGCTACTCAGTAGCACCCACCGCCAACACTTAAGCTACTATTATGGTATTTTCCGGTGAGGAGTAGAATTCTTCGAAGCTAATATAACCCAATAACACACGTTGATCAAAGTGTAGATTGAACTGGACCTCCCTTGAACTTAAGACTTCGAGATTAAACAATTTTTCAGAATACTAAGTTTATTTATTTTTTTCAAGTGAAACTGATTTCCCGAAATAATATTAGGTAGGTACCCTATAAAACGGGAAAATCAGCAGTATATTATGAAGTAAGAGAATCAGAAGGATATTATGAAGTAATGCTTAACATAACTAAAACTAATTGAGTTTTAGTAAAGAAATAAACGTAGTGGATCGATGTGTGACACAGAATTAATAAACTTTATTAACTTAAAGACAAACAATGTGCGTGTACTTGTTTACATGGTCTCTTTTCGCTGTAATCGTGAGTTGATTAGACTGGCTTTCTTCCCTACAAATGTTATCAAATCACTCTAGATCCGTAATCGTGAGTTATTAGACTGGCTTTCTTCTCTACAAATGTTATCAAATCATTCTAGATCCGTAATCGTGAGTTTATTAGACTGGCTTTCTTCCCAACAAATGTTATCAAATCATTCTAGATCCGTAATCGTGAGTTTATTAGACTGGCTTTCTTCCCTAAAAATGTTATCAAATCATTCTAGATCCGTAATCGTGAGTTGATTAGACTGGCTTTCTTCCCTAAAAATGTTATCAAATCATTCTAGATCCGTAAAATGAATGTTTAAATCTAACATTTCTTACTTAACGGGAACTTCTGATTAACCCATGGCGACTAGCGCTTAACCACGTTATGGGTATTCCTATTCAAACAAAGGAGAGTCTGTAACCTCAAGCTATCATCCGACCTACCATTAATTAAAGAACACTGGTTGTCGACAATTCTTGCGCAAGTGCAGCATTACAGCCATATACTCATGTTAGGGTTATATCCATAGAATTACAAAGGAATAAAATCAACTAGAACGATAAATTCTTGACTACTTGTCATGCAAAAACTGCTTAGAATTAGAACAAACAAACAAAAATTGAAAACTTCTACATTCAAATAAGAAGGTACAAAAGACATGGTGTGCCTGCTTTCCACACTTTCCACGAATAGTAGGATTTTACTGTCATTCTGACCCAAGGCGTGGTTAGGATGCTCGACTCGCAATCTGAGAGTCGTGGGTTCGAATCCCCGTTCCACCAAACATGCTGTCCCTTTCAGCCGTGGGGGCGTTATAATGTTACGGTCAATTCCACTATTCGTTGGTGAAAGAGTAGCCCAAGAGTTGGTGGTGGGTGGTGATGACTAGCTACCTTCCCTCTAGTCTTTCACTGCTAAATTAGGGCCGTGTAGCGCAGATAACCCTGGTGTAGCTTTGCGCGAAATTCAAAACAAACAAACAAACTGACCCAAAGTACAAAGGAAGATTTCCATTGCAGTAAGAGGACGCGAATATGGGCGCCCCCAGGAAGGGACAAGAGGGAGCATTTGCCCCACCTCTCATTTCACAAAAAAAAATTGGACGTATTATGATGTAAGCTTAACATCGTAGTTAATGTAAATATTTTTAGTAATATTTATTAGAACTGTAAATTTGTGTTTGCGTTTAAGCACACATAACACACATTCTTTTATTCTATTGACTTACACTGTAAAAGATGATCACCTACATATATGTTTTGCTCTCCTTGAAAATACTTCTATCATGGACCCGTAAGATCCACAGACCGGCACGCTAACTAATAGGCCACGCTCAGCCCAGGTGGTAAGAAGAACAATGAGTTTTTGAGGTAGTGAAATAAATATTTAGCAAAGCTACGCTAAAGTGTATGAATTATTTATCGGCGTTTTCTAATGTTAGCATTAAACCAAACTTTTATTCCAATTTAGGAATTAAACTGTTACCAAAAATACATTGCAATCACTTGGAAGTTTAACAGTTTTACAGTAGCTTAAAAATACTCAATATAGATTAGGACTAATATTGATATCATACTGACATATGTGTATGTATATATATATATATATATATGTCTCAGTACAAGTATCTCAAATCTGTAAAATATGTTTCACATTTACAACCTGAACGGGACTTTGTGCAAAACATAGACTCGACAGCCAAGTTAAAGATCTCAAAGTTCAGAATTAGACACCCCTAATGTAGAACTGTTGATATGAGGGCAGCTAGTTAACAATACCCACCACATGCTCTTAACCTAGTAACTTAATTAACGGTCATTAAAATGCTCCTATAACTGAAAATACTGAGCTGATGATGACAAAACCTTGCCGAAACGTTGTACATTTGCTGTTATGTTAAACTTATATTAAAGTTTTTCTTCATTACCTATTCAAGCAATCTCCAACCATTATTAAACGTTTTGAATTTTCTGAATATTCTTAACTAACAGTAGCTAACTTAAAACACTTCGTTTATTAACACTGAAAAAAGAAAAGGTAGACCAGGTGTGGCCTAGTGGGCAGTATTTCCGGAATATAAATCCGAGGAATGGTTCGCGTGCCATTGTTGCAAAACCTTCCTCAGCAGTTTGAAGCTGTGGGTGTACTTTTGGAGTAACGATTAAAACCCACTATTCAATCTGACAGGAGTAGTCGAAGTGTTAGTAGCGTGTGCTGTTGATTAGCTGTCTTCCATCTGATGTACCAGCTCAAACATAGTGACAGCTATGCGCGGATAACTCTTTGATGTAACTATGCGTGACAATTCTAAGGCAAACTAAAAAAATATTTTCAACGCTTGCCAACTCTATAATGTACATCTGACCGAATATTTCAAAGATGCCAGTTAGACTTATCTAAACCAAGCGTCTGGGGACAAATACATTAATTACATTGTGTATTTTTCTGGTTCCTGATAAAAAAAAATAAAGTTAGAATATTAATACACATTATTAATTTTCATATTAAATGTTCCACAATCTTTTTAGTCACGTTAAACTTTCTAAGATTGTTATAAGCATGAGATTCTACCTAAGTGACTAGTCACGTTAATCTTTCTAAGATTGTTATAAGCATGAGATTCTACCTAAGTGACTAGTCACGTTAATCTTTCTAAGATTATTATAAGCATGAGATTCTACCAAAGTGACTAGTCACGTTAAACTTTCTAAGATTGTTATAAGCATGAGATTCTACCTAAGTGACTAGTCACGTTAAACTTTCTAACATTGTTATGAGCATTGTTATAAGCATGAGATTCTACCTAAGTGACTAGTCACGTTAAACTTTCTAAGATTGTTATAAGCATGAGATTCTACCTAATTGACTAGTCACGTTAAACTTTCTAAGATTGTTATAAGCATGAGATTCTACCTAAGTGACTAGTCACGTTAAACTTTCTAAGATTGTTATGAGCATGAGATTCTACCTAAGTGACTAGTCACGTTAATCTTTCTAAGATTGTTATAAGCATGAGATTCTACCTAAGTGACTAGTCACATTAAACTTTCTAACATTGTTATAAGCATGAGATTCTACCTAAGTGACTAGTCACGTTAAACTTTCTAACATTGTTATAAGCATGAGATTCGCGTTAAACGTTTTGTGAATTTTGTTTCGAGCCATCAGCACACTCTTTTAGAACCTTATCAATGCAAAGGGATAGGACTGTACATAGGCTTCTCCTTTATACTGGATCATCGACTGATTGCAATATAACATATTCATGCGTTGATGCCATATATTGATGAAAATCAGTAATAGTTGGTTCTGAAGGAAAACCTTAACGACTTGTAGACTTATTCCGGTAGTTTCACTAAATCATTACTAGCTTTGTTCACATAATACACATAGCCATAAATTAATGTCTTTGAAAATTGTCAATTGTACTTATGACCAACATCATTTGAAGCCCAGGAAAATCCTCAGAACCAAACAGTATCTATACTGGTACTAAAATTATGTAGTATCATTAACCAGTAGTATGGTCCTTTAGAGTAATCAACAAATACAAAATGCTTGCTTTATGCATATGTTTTATACCTCTTTGTACACGAACTAACAAAATCTCAGCTGCTAATAACTCTAAAGCGAAAATTTTAAAGAAATCAAAGCTTTATACCGAAAGTTTTGGTGTCGTTGTTGCATTATTATCGAAATGCAATTGAGCGCAAGAACAACATAAGCCTACATTTTCGGGATTTTCAGCTTAACTTTGTTAAAAATGGATTTCCCAACCACATAAACTTATGGTTCCTTATGAAATGTGAAAAATAGTGGAAATATTTCAACCTCATATTGCCAAAGATTATAAAACATATAAATCCCAGAACTTCAATGTTGTTGATTAATATAGAAAATAAACTTTAAAATTAATAATTGTCTCATCTGACCAATGTGCTCATAGTTTATTATATCACACTATTAGAATATTTCGGCTCACTTAGATGAAGTAATGAGAACAATATTACATGTCTGCTCATAGTTTATTATATCACACTATTAGAATATTTCGGCTCACTTAGATGAAGTAATGAGAACAATATTACATGACTGCTCATAGTTTATTATATCACACTATTAGAATATTTCGGCTCACTTAGATGAAGTAATGAGAACAATATTACATGACTGCTCATAGTTTATTATATCACACTATTAGAATATTTCGGCTCACTTAGATGAAGTAATGAGAACAATATTACATGACTGCTCATAGTTTATTATATCACACTATTAGAATATTTCGGCTCACTTAGATGAAGTAATGAGAACAATATTACATGACTGCTCATAGTTTATTATATCACACTATTAGAATATTTCGGCTCACTTAGATGAAGTAATGAGAACAATATTACATGACTGCTCATAGTTTATTATATCACACTATTAGAATATTTCGGCTCACTTAGATGAAGTAATGAGAACAATATTACATGACTTCAAAGGCTTCTAACGGAGTGTTTCCTTACGTCTCAAACGATGCCTCTGATAAAATTAAACACATATATATATATTTTTTTATTCGGATTATATAATTTTATTCTAATGTCCCTCTATTTGTCTAGTTCTTAATTTTTTTGTAAATCTAATTTCTGGGCATCTACGGTGGCTCTGATGCTTCAAAAACCTTTCTGAATCGAATTAAATGTCACTATCTAATTTTACGTCTCCGATAGCTTGTAAAAATAAGTATTACAAACATTTAATAAGAGGTTAAACATTTAATCGAATTAAATGTCACTATCTAATTTTACGTCTCCGATAGCTTGTAAAAATAAGTATTACAAACATTTAATAAGAGGTTAAAAATTTCATCGAATTAAATGTCACTATCTAATTTTACGTCTCCGATAGCTTGTAAAAATAAGTATTACAAACATTTAATAAGAGGTTAAAAATTTCGAAGTGCAAAGAGAAGCCAAAACTGGAAGATGAAAGCCAATAACGTGGGCTATCAGGTTTGATTTAAGCTAGGTCTTCTTTGTATCTTAGAGTGTGCCCATCTCATAGAGTTTTGTCAAATATTCGAGTATCTTTAATTTACAAAATACTTGACTTACCTATTTTTTAATGAACTGTACTTTGTTCTACTTGTGAATGTATATGTTTTATCTTATAAACTTTGTTTTTTAGATCATAAGTTCTCTCTTTTCCGAACTTACTGGCTAGTTTGGGCTATACTGTTTGGTGCCAGCGTTAACCTCGACTGTCCTCGGGGTTATACAGCTCGTTTCATGTCCAATATCTGGGCCATGTTTGCTGTGGTCTTTCTCGCCATTTACACTGCTAATCTAGCGGCCTTCATGATCACAAGAGAAGAGTATTATGACCTGGTTGGCATCGAAGACCACAGGGTAAGCGTGTTAACGTTAGTTATATGTACTATAATGAATTTTCTTTAAATATGACAAATGGAACATTGACTTACACGAAGACGTTGAAAATGTGAAGAATTAGCACTCAGTCGAACGCTAAACAAGAAGTCAAAACACAAGATAATATAGGCATAACATATATTGCGTACTCTAATAAAGTTCAAATAACATTTCTAATTCTTATTCAGGTATCGTGAGGCATAACATAAATAAATAGGCCCCTTCAGACTTGCTTGTTTGGAAATACCAAAAACTGGTTCTTTGAATAAGCAGAAAAAAATATTTTCAGACACAATACACGAGATAATATATTTCTAGCTTTATCAGATTTACAAAAACGTTTACCAAGCCTTATCCATATTAAAGTATGTTACAGTGCTGAAGATAGCTGACAGTTCTTCCCTCGGTTTCTCATTTAAATCTGAATGACTTATAAGTGTGTAAAAGTGCTGAAAATGACAGGACTTTCTTAGTTAGATTTCTGGAAGTTTCTTGGAGTTCTTAGTTAGATTTATTTTAGAGAAAGTTTAGCATTAAAGCTAACTATTAGTACGGTTCTTAGTAATAGTTCTTTTCAAACCATTCTCATTTTTTTAATATTTTGTTTATGTTGTAACAAGTTCAATGTTACATAATTTCCTTGATTGATTTACTTTTAGAGTACTTGTCCAGTATACAGCTCCATTAATAAAGTTCCATTTTATAATCCCCCCCTACCTTTCTTTCGAAGCACCTACTCTACAATCTTTTATGTCAAGTACACATATAATAATTATTAACAGAACACGTTTTGGCTGAAAATTACTTTGTAAAGATTTGATAACTTGATCATGACGAAACACTTAAAAAAGAATGTTAAAATTTTATCTTATTTGAGTGAGCACGAATATTAGATAATTTCTGTTTAATTTAACAATGACATTAGTAAATTTATATAAATTTTCAAAATCTCGAAGAAATGTCTAGTAATTTTATCTTTTAACTTTATAATTTAATATTTGCTTTTGTTCTGGGGAGGAGAATTCGTGCTAAAACATGTGTTTATATAGTAAATATATATAAGAAAGAAATAACACATATATTGGGTAGGTTTGTTTAGCAGGTGCTGGCGACAGATCTCTGGAACAAAGTCGTGTTTTTGATTAACATATACGTAGTTTACAAGAAAGTGAGCGATATTTTAAGTGATACATAAATAAGACTACATATCTGTAAAAATGTGTATGTTTTGATAGGAAGAGGAGATGAAAGATGTATTTACATAAAAATATTGACCACTATAAGCTATGTGATCTTGTAGCAAGGTGTGTTTGTAGTGTAAGATATGCATACAACACATGACTTTTCTCGAAAGTTAGTCTACACTGCATGTTTACAGAAGAAATATGTGTCGTACTAGCAGGTTTTCTTTATGTTAGGCGAATTTTCCTTCTTTTTATGAATATTAACCTTTGAACAAAGCAAACTATCTACATAGATCAGAACCAAAGATAAACAAGTATATATATGTTCCTTTTTGTTGTTTAAGGATACTCTAAACTGGAAGTTATGGTTTGATAAGTAAAGAAGTTTCTGCTAATATTTGTATTAGAATATGTTTTGTTTATGGAATATTATTGGAATGTATCCTTGCGTTGTAAGCTATACTATTTTTATTGCGTGCATATTTTTGTTTTGGTGAATGCGCTGTATTTAAGTACCTCTTTTCTCACAAAGCATAATTTTTGAAATATATTTATATTTTGAAAAATAAAATTTTCTTGAAAGATATGCATTTGTTGAAAAGCATTATTCTGTTGGAAGATATGAATATCTTGAAAAATATTCCTTTGTTGAAAGCTGTGCACCTGTTAAGTGTACGATTTTTTTGAAAGGAATGCACTTGTGAAACGTTTGCTTTTGTTGGAAAATACTTATTGAAGGTATGCTAAAATATGTACTTTTATTGTATCAGCGCATGTGATGTGCTACAAAATTCGAAATATCTTGTTATTCAGTAACATCAACAGCTTTACGCAATAATTCGATTAATATAGCAGCAAGATAAGGAGGCATGAATGATATATGAATTACAAGAGTTTCTTGAAAACTTGAATCTCCGTCGTAGAAAGTGCAGTCTGAAACCGTGTAACCGAAGTTTCTGATCAGCTGTTTGTTTGAAATAGTTTCTACAAAACTTCAAATCCCATCGGAGGGATACAACTTCCCAACAGGCTGTTACAGTCCACATACATATATAGAAATATATCAAATAGTTTCTACAAAACTTCAAATCCCATCGGAGGGATACAACTTTTCAACACGGCTGTTACAGTCCACATACATATATAGAAATATATCAAATAGTTTCTACAAAACTTCAAATCCGATCGGAGAGATACAACTTCTCAACAGGCTGTTACAGTCCACATATATATATAGAAATATATCAAATAGTTTCTACAAAACTTCAAATCCCATCGGAGATACAACTTCTCAACAGGCTGTTACAGTCCACATATATATATAGTGTCTTCTCATCACAACCACGCAGCATAAATCCTCTCTTCGCAACAGCTATAGCATCAAACTTATCTGTTAGAAATTATTGGAGGCACGATTTTTCAACAAAATTTATTAATCTGAGTACTTTCTTTAATACAAGGGAGTTTACTCCAGTAGTTAATTGTGCCTAGTGATAAACTGTCTTTGCATGTTTGAAGTTTTCTAGTTGGAATACATTGCTTCAAAGTTAACCAGTCATCATAAATTTTGTTTTGAAATCTTCTGTAAAATTTATTGTCTACCATTTCCAGTTGTAAACCCACATTTTACATTTAAAAAATTAAATTTATTTAATGCAGGCTATTTATCAAGCATTTATTCAATCATACCTAAGCAAAGACGTGCATTTAATTTTGTTGTACAAAGGGTTGAGTACGTTGTATTAAAACGATTTTGTAACCTCACCAATTCGTTATAGTCCATATCGCCACATCCGATCTGACTACAATGAATCTTGAACGATAGCCCTACAGTGTAATTTCCATTGAAAGAGTACCACCGTAAGAGTTTCATATCCAAAACACACCATCCCGCCCTGTGTGCGTTTTATAATCCATTTACTGTACTGTTTCTCAGTGCCCGTTTAACAGTTCGATCGCACTGAAATCCATAAACAGCATGACCAATGTGCCTTCGCATGGAATAGTATATATGATTCCACGTTTCATTCTCCAGCTATTTAAAATACATAAGGGTTGAACGGGAAAAATTACTGGAGGCCTCATCTTTGCAAACTAATACCCTTTTGGCCCCATTTTCGTACAAAGCCCATATTTTTGTATGGTACAAAGTGTCCAAAACATTGGTTTGATAGTAACCAGAGTTCATCTTGAACTTTGTGTCCACTCTCTTGATCCCTAAATTACCCATAGATTAGCATCCAGGGATGATCATGAATCCCTCTGAAAAAGGCTTTCGAAATGCAATGCACAACTTTTGGAAAGTTTTTTTTCATCCATTTACTGGACATTTTCATCCATAGACAATGACGCGAGATTTGCCACAGATATCAAAGTACACATATTCTTGGTCGAGTGTCATTACATCCTGCTAGTTTTCTAAGCTGGGTATCGATCATACAGTTTTATACAGGTGGTCTTCCTTTCCTGTATATGTCGTGGAAGTAACTTGTGTTGATTTTCCAGATGAAGATCATTCTTGATTATGTTGTGTATTGTTGCCTGGGGCACACAGATGGCTTTTGCCACTGCCTTTTGTGTTCGTGAATTCTGGCATGTTACAAGACGTCTCATATTGCTTATCTTAGGAAGGATTTGTAAGAGGTCTCTTTCTAAATGGTTTTTGCCCCAAGTTAATCTATATTGTTTTTTTTCAATTGCTATTGCAATTGATATGTTATGTGAAGGTGTAAAACTTACCAAGCAGACCCAAAGGTTCTTTAAAAGAAAACTTTTATCGAATTAGGTTTAGATTTATATAACCCTCTTTTCTCGTAATATCGCTACTGATTAATAAGTGAAAAATACCAGAGGATATGCTGAGAAAATAGAAAAAAAAAGTGCTCAGAGTTATAGACACATAAAATAATTTAGTATATAAATTGTTTAGAAAAAGAACAAGGAATGTTAATAACTGATGGTGTTCCCAACTTTCATAAACACACAGTGATCGGCAAAGTCACAAGGCGCAACAAAATACCGTGTGACTGGCGCGAAAATAAGATTCAGTGTTACATATTGATGAACAATCGTTCTTGAAGCCCAGCGTAATTACACGGGTGAAAGAAAAATTATTCAAAATGATAAGACAAAACAGAACCTTCTTTAGAGAGCGTTCCATGATACTTATTTATGGATGATAAAAGTGTGTAGGAATGAACAGACAGATGTGACTAGCGAGATAATAAGTATTTAAGATTTGGTTTGAATATCGCGCAAAGTTACATTAGGGCTATGTGCGCTAGCCATCCCTAATTTAGCAGTGAAAGACTAGAGGGAAGGTAGCTAATCATCATCAACCACCGTCAACTCTTGGGCTACTCTTTTACCAACGAATAGTGGGATTGACCTTCATATTATAACGCCCCCACGGCTGAAAGGGCAAGCGTGCTTGGTGAGACGGAGATTCAAACCCGCGAGTCAAGCGCCCTAACCACTTAGCCATGCTGGGCCAAGTGTTTAAGAAGGGCAGCGTGTTGAAATAAAGAGATAAATAATTCGAGAATAACTGTCAGGCATTAACGCAACAAAGTGAATAATAAAAATTTTGTAATAAATGATCGAATGATGTGAGTGTTTGTTTCAAAGAGAATATAGTAATGAAGACAAAAAGTGTGTTGAAATAAAAAAAGAAAGGGTTATTAGTGTAGATGATACGATTGTTGAAATTAATAACAAAAGATGAATGAGATAATGAGATTAAGACAAAATCAAGCAAAGAGTGCGTGAATCACAGAAGAAAAGGAAACACGGATATATAAATTAGGGGTGTATTCTGACATACGTTGTTATAAGTAAACGAAAATGATTCGTTTGTTTGCTGTTAAGCACAAAGTTATACAATGGCTATCTATGATGTGCCCAGCGCGAGTATCGAAACCCAAATTATATTGTTATAAGCCCTTAGAATTAACGCTGACCATCGGAGAGAACTAAAATTAATATAAAATATTATATAGCTAAAAACACAAAGTTGGTAAAGTTGTTTGTTAAATTTCGCGTAAAACTATTCGAGGGCCATCTGCGCTAGCCGTCCCAAATTTTGAAGTGATAGACTAGATGGAAGGCAGTTATTCATAACATAACAGCCACTTCTTGGGCTACTCTTTACCAACCAATAGTGTGATTGACCGTCACATTATAGCTCACCCAAGGCTGAAACGCAAGCATGTTCAGCGATGGGATCGAACCCCCGACCCTCAGGTTGAGAGTCAAGTGCCCTAACTACCAGGTGTGAAATAGGGCTAAAAATTAAAAGAATGTGAGGATGGAATATGTAAAAATGGATTAGTGAATTATTTTGGAATAAAGAAGATTCGAATACCGAATAGGAAACGTTCATCCAGGAAAAACAAGTATGCATAAGGAAATAAATTTTAAATAAAAACGTGGGATTTAGAAAAAGAGAATGTGTCAAAATATAAACAAAAATATAGATAAGAGAATCCTTTTGGGATAAACAATCGGATACTAAGAAGGAAATATGATGGAGAAACAAATATTCATATAAAGTAAAAACTAGACAAAACGTTCGGTATATTCCAATGCTGATGAGACAAACCTATAGAGAAATATGAGACAGATATAGAAATATTCAGGAATATAGTTTGAAGTTGAACTGTGACAGAAAAAACTGAATTCGATAGGAAACGTTTATCGAGATTAAGGCACAGAGAAGAAGGTGAAAAGGGTGTTGGGATAAAGGCACAGGAATTGAGAAGGAATTCGTTTCAAAAAGAAGTAACAATGAACAGGAAAAAATCTACCTGTATAAATGCTGTTGAAATACAGTGACTGACGCGTGAAGTGGGTTTGATAGAAACTAAGGAAAACGTATAAAACTAAGAAATAGAACTGAAGGTAAAATAATGCAGTGTTTGAAAGAATAAGCATTACACGGTAAATAACTTGGGATTGAAAACGAAGTTATAAAATATATGAGCAGGAAATTTAACAGTATTAAAATCCAGTAAAACAAATGAAACTTTTATCATAGTGGACAGGTACTGGAAAACTGGGTAAGTATATTAAAATCATGAATGAAAGAACAGACAAAAATTAGAATCGTTTTTAAAGAAATTCAATAGAGAAGCACATGGAAAGGGTAAATATATTTTGAAATGAATAGAAAGGTAGATTTGAGATGTTATTTATACAAACATACACCTGTTTTTTGTTTGTTTGTTAGAAGTTAAGCACAAATCTACACAATGGGCTATCTGTGCTCTGCCCACCATGGGTATCAAAACCCGGTTTATAGCGTTGTAAGTTCGCAGACACTGGGGGGGGGGGGCTGTTTTTGTAATGAACAAATTAGAATAACTATAACAAGGAAAACCACTACAGTCCTAATGCTTCAATAAAATGTAGGCATTTAAACAGCTACTTGTACTTTTCTATTATTGGTGTATATAAACAGCATTCCAGATAGACTATTGGTTACCAAGTGTCCAGCCTAACCTCATAACAAAGTTTGTCAGAACAGTAAATTGTTATTGTTTTTTGTTATTGTAAAACTACAAAATGGTTATCTGCACTCTGTCCACCACAGAGAATTGAAACCTGGATTTTACAGCTGACCCACCGGGAGACAAGAATGACTGAATAGACTATCTAAATATATCTAATAAGTAAAATAACGGTAAAAATATTTTACTATGGGGGAAAATATAAATTGAAGGTATATAGAAATTAAAACTGAGACTTAAAATTTGTTGAATAGGTTCGTTTCTTTATCTTTTTACAATTGGTTATTTGTGTCGTGCCCACAGCATGGCACTAACCATAAATTTCAATATTATAAAGCATGGATTATATCCCGAATTTTAATGCTATAAGCCCTCAAGCGTACCACTGGGCTATCAGAACGGGAATCGGTACGATGAAACAAGGATAAAAACAGGGATTATTTCACTTATTCTGGTACCCGAGGTATTTATTTGGAAATAGAAAGTGTCTTGGTTTGATTACCATAAGTGTTTCAATCAATTAAATGTGTCAGTACAAAAGACTGGCATGCATACAGAAAGTGCGCAGAGTGGAAAAGTTAAATCAATATTGGAAAGAGTATTGCGTAATATTATCGTAAAGAGAAAAATGCTTTTGGGAAGAAAGATAAGAAAACAAACTGATATCATTTCTTACGTAAACAAGTGAGAACAATCATATATCTATTGTTTTCAACTTCTTAAAAAAACTTCAGACCAGGTGCAGTTGTGACAGGTAGTTTATTCATTTGTTAGTTGTTAAGAGCAAAGCTGCACAATGTGCTTATCTGTACTGTGCCTTCAGACTTGCCGCTGGGGTGCGTGCGTGTGTGTGTGTTGTAAATTCGAAGACTTACCGCTGTTCCACCAGGGGACGCTGAGGTGGGATGATAAGTAGACAATAGAATGCGGATTGAGTGTTGTTTGTTATATCACTAAATGTGGGGTTTGGTAATAGCATTCTTACCTTTGTAGCAGTCAGATACCTTATAAAAATCTGAATATTATTATTCTATTTGACGGTCTCAATATAAACGAAACGTATTCCATCGTTAAAGTGCAGATCATTTTGTCTTAATATTAAAATATTCACACAGGACGTGAGAACAATATTTCATGCAACAATAAAATCCTTGACCAAAGTAACTTTTAATAAATTAACCACATAGGTAAGTATTTTAGGAAACAATAGAAATGTATATGTTTATAGTTTTATAAGTCAATTTAAACTTTTCTTA
>NW_013668736.1:100437-111685 GCF_000517525.1 Limulus polyphemus
CTCCTTTCTTGGAAACAATAGAAATGTATATGTTTATAGTTTTATAAGTCAATTTAAACTTTTCTTATTATATTTTCTATTCCTCCTTTCTTGGAAACAATAGAAATGTATATGTTTATAGTTTTATAAGTCAATTTAAACTTTTCTTATTATATTTTCTATTCCTCCTTTCTTGTTTAGCTTCATTATCCCTTTGATTTGGATCCCCCTTTTCGTTTCGGCACAGTTCCTCTGGGAAATACCTGGACCGTAATAAAGGATCGCAAACCTAGAATGTTTACTTACATGAAACGTTTCAATCGTTCGTTTCCAATAGAAGGAGTCAAAGCCGTCAAAACTGGGTGAGATATTTGAAATATTTTTAATTCAACGTATATGTTTTTAAGGACAAATTGTTTTAGTAATATTTACCAATAATATTTAACTGAAGAGGTTTAGGTAATTTTACTTTTCTAATGAAGACAAGTGATTATACTTTGCTTTTCAAATTTAGAACTCATCTTTAAGAGGCAGTTTTGTCTGGATTAATATGGAAGATATTAAACCACATTATATAGTGTCAGCATTTTATATATCAGTTTCTCTCAAAGCATTTTTCTTATCTTTTAGTTATATCGTACATTGTGAACATAATATAAAAGCGCTAATCACAATATTGTTGTTGTAGTTGTTTTGCAGAAGGAATTCGGTTCCATAAAAACTACGATTATGGATAATTCGTATCAGAATAAAACTAATCATTTAATAAGTTGTATCGTATTTACCAATTTAAACTTGTTTTTTCGAATTTCCTATCTATATTGAAGGAACTCAAAAGAAGTTAATCCCTCAAATGAGAATAAAGTTTCCAACTGTTTTGTAATTTTAAATTAATTTTTTAACAGCTGCACTAGATTTTGTTTTTCTGTTTTAGTCCTTGGTGCTATATCGTAAACTACTCTCTTTATATGTAACTATAAGCAGATAAAACAAATTGATTTAAATAATTAATAACTATCTTTAGATTCGACTAATCAACGGAGTCAGTTCTGGTACACATGGATAATTTGTTATGAGTATTTCTGATATTTGTCTCAATAAATTAGTATAACTCATGTAGGTGGAGTTCTCTCGATGTGTGAGTAGTTTAATGGAATTAACCCATAGATCTTTGTGCATGTAATTGGTACACCACATTATCAGTCTCTTTGGATTTTTTTTTAATCTACAAATAACTCATAACATTTTATTAATGAATGTGAACTGTCCGGGAAACGAAACTAGTAATGTAGATGTCGCTGTTGAAAGTTTTACTGCATAGTTTATCAAAGAAAATTGGTTTGGCTTGTTATGAATTTCGCGCAAAGCTACACGAGGATTATCTGCTCTAGCCGTCCCTAATTTAGCAGTGTATGACAAGAGTGAAGGCAGCTAGTCATCACCACCCACCGCCAACTCTTGGGCTACTCTTTTACCAACGAATAGTGGGATTGACCGTCACATTATTACGCCCCCACGGCTGAAAGGGCGAGCATATTTGGTGTATCAAAGAAAATATGTATATGTTCTATCATAATTTGATCACCCCAATCGTAAAATATCCTTTATAAAACTCATTACAATTAATACGTTGATAAAGTTATTTTTAATATTATTATATGTGAAGAATACAACTTACCAACAACCAACTCGTGTGATTTATATGATCATTGTTTTATTGTTATTCTATAAACATAATTATTGATTTTTGGATTTAAAAAAATATGAAATATTCATTTAAATTTTAATTTTTTGAGGCATTAAGTGCCAATTTAAAAATTACAAAGATCACATATGCCTAATAGCGCAGGAAAATATAATTATCGTTTAATTAAACGTACTTAGTGAGTGGGTGTTTTAAAGTAGAGACAATCACGCAGAACTTCCAATTACTGACAAATCGAGAACTTAGGAAAATAAACTGTAAATCGTGTTCAAATCCTACACATACATATATATATATATATATATATATTTACTTCCGATCAATATTATTCGTAGCCTGAAGGCATCACTTAGGCTATTCGTATTTATAGAACTTTGAAGTTAGTAAAATTGCTGTTTTAACCATCTCTCTACGTTTTTCGTTGATCGTTGAGTGCATTATTATAATCTCTAAAGATTTTGTTGTTGTTGTTTATTTCAACTGTTAAAGAATAGACAGGTTTAATTACTTCAATTGTAGACCCGAATAACAGGAACATTTTCATAAATCACTCAATCATATTATTTTGTTAATTAACGATACAAATATACTTAGAAACACACGGAAATTTGCTTTATTCTGTATTTAATGGACAATCAATAAGTTGCTTTAGAGAGTTTGTGGCATCAGACATTACCCCTTCAAATAATGGTTAAATGTGTTTTCACTATTACATTATTACAATAAGTAATATCAGGAAATGATATCTATTTATCTTCTCAATCATTCCTTGAGATCAAAATAAAAATGATAATTAAGGATAATAACTTATACTTATTTTGATTACTGTAACGACTTAAGCCGAGGTTAATATTTTATAGTTGTTCTAATTACTGTAACGACTTAAGCCGAGGTTAACATTTTATAGTTGTTCTAATTACTATAGCGACGTAAGCCAAAATTCCTGATAACTGTTACGATTTAAGTCGAGGTTAAGCTGGGGTTAACATTTTATACTTGCTCTAATTACTGTTAAGGCTTAAACGGAGGATAACGAATTATACTTCTTCTGAATACTGTAACGACTTAAGCCAATATCAACACTTATAATTGTCGTTATTAGCGCTACGACTTAAGCTGAGATTAACGTTTCATTCTTGTTCTGATTACTGTTACATTACGACTTTTTTAAAGCGAGTTTAACGTTTTAAATATATTCTGATTGTACTAGTATTGTTTCAACTTAAAGAAAGGTTAACGTTTCATATTTGTTCTGCAAAAAAACATACTTTTTGATAATTTGTCCTTCAGACTTGACAACTAACAAAACAAAAAATGAACTTAGATAGTCAAATAAAGTACAACATTCTTTGACGAACAAAGTATTTTCTTCTTCCTGCTCAACACTAACAATCTTACTATATATATATATCATATTCTTCTTCCTGCTCAACACTAACAATCTTACTATATATACATATCATATTCTTCTTCCTGCTCAACACTAACAATCTTACTATATATACATATCATATTCTTCTTCCTGCTCAACACTAACAATCTTACTATATAAACATATCATAAGTCTCGTAGAACACTTTCATAGCATCACCGATATGGCATCATGTAATTTGATATGATCTCAGCGTTTTCACTATAGTGTTTTAAAGACAATTTTCTCTCCAACACAATGTTCAAATTGTTGCGGTATTTAATAGAAACATTTATTGTTAGTATAACAACATTTTATTACGAATATTTTTCGAACTTTAAAATTATCCAAACGTTTTAATATATTTTGGACGTCCTCATGTAACTCTTATACAGTTATATTTCACTGTACATACAGAGAAACAACATATAATTATTTGGGTTTTGATTTCTAAATTCAGGCAGTAGTAGTTAATATGCCTTTCTACAAATCGGAAGGTCTAAGGATCGTGAAGTGTTAATCCATTGAAAACACACCGCGCTTTTATCTCTGATGGTGTTATAACCTCAACAGACAATCTCGCTATTCGGTTAAGAATAGCGGTATAGACAGTGGGATCAGCTGATTGGTTAACCTCCCAGTGGTCACCTATGCCTGAACCTTTAATATTAAACATAAAGTGACGTCCAGTGACAAATTAAAATATCAATGTTTAAACTCCCTAAAAGAAAATATCAGTACAGAATTATTTGCTCCTTTCATATGTAATAATCCATATCTACAAAAACGAATGGCTAAGACATACTTATATAATGTCACAAGAAAATCAAAACTTCATAGCTCTTTAAAATAAGAAACGTTGTTTCTGCCAAAACTAAAACAATTTTGATTTTCTAAACCGAAAGATTCTATGATTGAAAAATAACATTCTGAATATCTGCACTGACGAAAAGTTTAGGGCTAAATACAAACAACACAACTTACTAAAATCACACATAAATTTATCTTTTTGAAAAGATGGAAAATGATTTTATATATGTTTCTGCTCAATATGATGTAAGTTGTCATGAAGAGTCAAGGTTCCTAGGAGTACAACCACTACCGATACATAAAACAATTCAACACAAACAAATCACGTCATAACTGCTAAGCAAGGCAGTATCCGGACTCAAATATTTAAGCATCGTATTTTTATATCTTGCATGTAATATATCGCGAAAATATTAATATAATTTTAATAGGCAATGTACGACTTTCGGAATATAACTTTGTGTTATGGATCCCCACTTCTTACAAGACTGCACTTTTCTTACCATGACTGGAGGACAACTTGTTGCAAGTCTCTTTCTAGATGGTCTTGTTGCTCCAAACTAATTCATATTCCATTGTTTTACAATGTCATTAAGTACAAGGGATATCATTTTCCTGGAAATTATAAGTCCCCAATCTCATACATCTTTATGATTAGAGTATATGAATATTTTGCATCAGATCTGCGGTTACATATCCCTCCAGAAAAAGATCGATTTTCAGTGCCATCACACTACCTACACAACGCCAAACAAAGGCAAGATGATACATATCGTTCAACGGCAAGTTTATATTGGCTGTGATTGTCATGTTTTTTTTTACTTATTTCGACATTCAAAATCATATAAATATAACTCTGTACTTGTACTTCTTGGAATTTTATACCCTGATGATAGGTTAGACTTTAGTAAATCGTTTCGTGATTCGTTTCAACTTTTAATAAACGTATGATCATTTTTCTAAACGTTATGTCACTTGTATTAAATAACCTTGCCCATGAAATCAGTATAGAATTATTTATTTCTTGAATTGAAACGAGTGAAAGATAATGATGTAAACAGACGACTCAAAGTTTAAACGAAACTTTATTATTGTTTTGATAATGGAAGGTTTCAGAAAGCGTCAACAAACTGATATTAAAGTACATACTGAGTGAGAAAGAGGAAATATTCAAATACTTTCTCCATGATTAATCACTGTTGCTTCTTATCATAATGGTCCCCCGGTGGGAGTGGTAAGTCTAAAGATTTACAACACTAAAATCAACGATTCGATTCCCCTCGGTGGACAGAGCCCGATGTGGCGTTGCTATACGAAAACACACACACACACACACCTTATCATAATATATAGATACATAGTTTCTAATCACGTAATCTTGTACATAAATTGGGTGCTACTATAGCGTGCGCCCTACAAAGATATTTACACCATAGCGTGCGGTCTACACACACACTATCATCATCATTTTTTTAGTGATTCACTAAAACACAATTTCTTGCCAAATTATTTATTGATTAAACGATATAATAAAGCATAATTTCTTGCTTTAACAATATACACTTCGAATATCATTTAAATATGTTACAAATATATCATCTGCATCCTGAACAACTAGAATCAGGGTTTCGATACCCGTGGTGGGCAGAGCACAGATAGCCCATTGTGTAGCTTTGTGTTTAATTACAAACAAGCAAACAAACAAAGCATCCTGAACAAAACGTGAAGTTTGCCCCCCCCCCTACGAGTGCAGCGAAGTACAGATCTAAAGTATCCATCTCGGACACGTTTCCTTTTTTCTTTTCTGGTGTATTCAGAAGATTATGCTCACGTAAAAATGCTACGGCGGTGTCTTCTGTCAAGATTACTTTTCTATAGAAATCTTTAAGCAACATTGTTAAGGGAGATAAATCTTTTTTCTTTTTTTTTTCTAGTTGTCAAAATCGTAGAAGCTACAGGCAGATGTTCGATAATAATGTTTGACTTCAAGATGCTCCCTTCTATTTCCACATTCACCTCGTCCGTCAGAGACCTCCAATAATTGTCGTTAATTCTGGACCAAAGATATCTTTGTAGACCGCACGCTATAGTAGCACCATAAATTGTTTACTGAATCAAGTTTAACATAACAAAAAATTGTATATTTTAAAAAAACAATTAAAAAGTCATTCTAATAGTAGTAAGATGGTATATTCTTCAAACACCGAAATTCATACTTCTATGAATTTGAAAATTTATACTTTATTTTCTAGAGAATTAGACGCTTTTATCTACGATGCCACTGTCCTGGAGTACTTAGCAGGACAAGACAATGAATGTCGACTCCTTACTGTTGGCTCCTGGTTTTCTATGACTGGCTACGGTTTTGCTTTCCCTAAGAAATCCAAGTATGTCAACATGTTTAACAAATACATGATCCAGTACAGAGAAAATGGTAAGATGTTTCACAGTCTTTGCTTTTTTTATCATCTGGATATCTATTTCTGATATGAGAATTATTTCATATATTATTTTCAAAAATCTCTAGTGAGTAAATATTTCTAGATATTTCCAATGCGCCCCCTACCTAGTGGTGCAATAGTACAGTGCCTTGCAAAAGTATTCACCCTCTACCAATAATGTCATATTTTAATGAAATACAAATAATGTACGGCAAAAAATGTGGAAACTTTACAGGTGAATGAATACTTTTGCAAGGAACTGTAAGTCTGAGGTTTATAACACAGAAAATCGGGTTTCTAGGCTCGTGGTGTAGCTTTGCGCTTAACAACAAACGAAGTTTCCAATATTGTTTTTGTTGTTTTTTTTTGTTTGTTTGTTTGACATAAATGAAGTATATTAATGGTTTGTTTTGAATTTCATGCAAAGCTACAAGAGGGCTATTTGTCTAGCTATCCCCAATTTAGCTAGTCACCACCCACCGAAAAATATTGTCCTATACTTTTTAATAGTGAGATTTACCGTAACATTATAACGCCCCCACGGCCGAAAGGGCGAGCATGTTCGGTGACGAGGTTTCGAACCCACAACCCTCAGATTGCGATCGAGTGCCTTAAACAACATGCCACGCCAGGCCCGTGTATTAGTGTGGGGTACCTCTTTGTCTTCGCGTTTGCGATGATCGTATTTGTTTTTATAGATATGAGTTTCGAATTAGTGGAAGCCAATTTTCTATTTCAAAGCATTCATTCACTCAATTTATTGTCTATTATATTTTCAATGAATATGTCCAGCTTCATTAGCATGCCTTTTTCGCCTGAAGATTCTTTTTTTTTGTTGCCATATCCTACACTTTATGGATGAAAGCATTGCTCCTTTTTGGCTTGCGACATGGTTACTAAGCTCTTTACTATCCTACACTTTATGGGTGAAAGCATTGCTCCTTTTTGGCTTGCGACGTGGTTACTAAGCTCTTTACTATCCTACACTTTATGGGTGAAAGCATTGCTCCTTTTTGGCTTGCGACGTGGTTACTAAGCTCTTTACTATCCTACGCGCACAGCTGTGAGAGTTCTTTCGCTTCCATGGAGAATACTGAACGTTTTTTTGTTTTGTTTTTCTTCCGGGATGTTGTAGCCTTTAGCTCTGTATCGTTTAAAAAAGTCGTCATATGAGCATTAATTATTTCACGGATAAGCTGTAGCCTAAATATCCAGACAAAACTTCAGTGGCAGCATCACACCGTCGAATGATTGGGAATCTATCATGAACCAAGTATACATTTGTCATAACCTGCTATGATGTTCCTCTGCATTATTACCATATATGTACTTCCGCAGGGTCCTCGAAAGTGTTTTGTTTCAAGAGTAAATAAAACCAAAATTAAGAGCAACAAATATTTATATTTCTTGCTTTTGAAGTTCATATGTCATGCTGTGTTGTATCCTACAAAATTCATAATTCTTCTCGTGATGCATGGCATGCACGCGTTTCACTGATGTCATGAAAGTACAAATTGCAACGTTAAGAGTTCCTTATCTGACGTCATTTTAGTGTCTACTGACTGACTGACTGATTAACAGACAACAACACACTATTGCATAGTGGTGCGAGTGGTTAAAACAGATGACCCCTCCAGAAGGCCTTCAGCCCTCTTTCGGGGAAATTATTTCATGCGAAATACGATTAACCCTTTGTGCATAAATGTCATAATTTTTCATTTTCAACCAGTATGTTTTCTATTTTTAACATTAGCACTGAATACTTAGCTCCTTTCAATATGTATCAGTTCTTGTAACTTGCATATATTTTTCTTACATAGTGCTAGTATGTCTTTTAGTAAAGAAAAATACTATAGAATGTTTTATTGAACAAAACGTAATAAATAAATGGAATCTGTTAGATTATCGGAACCAATTACTGAACACTTGTCACAATTTCTCTTTAAAAAATATTTATTTGTAGTTAAACACAAAGTTACATAATGGTCTATCTCTGCTTGCACGCGAGAGATATCGAAACCCAGCTTTTAGCGTTATAAGTCCACCGACTTGCCGCTGTGCCACTAGGGAGCGATTAAAGAACAAATCGGTTCTCACAAAATGTTAAACTGTTGAAACAGTAAGGGGTGTCCCATTAACGTTAAGTTTTAGTTCCACCTACAAATTCCTTTGAGAATATTAAGGAAGCCATTCAAAAAGATAATTGTGGTCATGATAGGTTAACAAATATTTTAACTCTACATGTATCACATACTTAACAGACGTGCATCGAAAAGACAATGCAAATCATTTGACAAAAACATCTTATGTAGATTCTTTCCAAATTACTTCTTGGATCTCATGAAGAAACAGGACAACATAACGAGTTTCGTGAATACTGCAGCGTTCCAATAAACACCCACATACAGATTCATAGCTATACATACAAATCAGAGGCATCGGAACAGAGATTGCTGTAACACCTTCACTTTTACATACTTGACTTACATAGCAACTGTAAGTTATATTATTATATTAATTTTCTAGGGGCATGCCCCAAACCTCCCTAGATTCAATTTCTCATTGTAAAATCTGCATGTTTAGCTAAGCACCCCCACTTTGTAACTCCTTCCTACACCATTGCACATATACAGTGCCTTACAAAAGTCTTCACCATATAACATGATTATGCAGTTAATATTTGGTTGAAGCTCTTTTGGCAGCAATGACAACTGAAAGTCGTTTTGGATAACCCTCCACTAGCTTTGCACTGTATGCTCCAGTTCTTGTAAGTTGGAAGGATGTCTTCGATACACAGCAATTTTCAAGTCTCTCCACAGATTTTCGAGTGGATTTAGGTCTGGGCTTTGGCTTGGCCAGTCAAGGACTTTAATTTTGTTTCTACGAAACTATTCTTGGATTGCCTTTGATCTGTGTTTGGGATCAATGTCCTGTTGAAATGTAAACTTTCGATCGAGTTTTAGTTTTTCAGCTGACTTCTTCAGGTTTACCTTGAACATCTGTGTATATTTTGCACTGACCATGATCCCTTGAATGTGTAAATGTTCTCCAGTGCTAGCTACAGATAAACATCATCACGGCATTATGAACCCACTACCATGCTTGACAGTTGGGACTGTATTTGCCGGGTCATGAGCAGTGTTGGGTTTCCGCCATACATACCATTTGTCATTTAGCTCAAAAAAGTTTTATTTTGGTCTCCCCTGACCATATTACTTTCTTGGCAAGGTTGAGGTAGTGTGACACACTTTCCATTTTTTCAACCGATTTTACAGTACTTAATGGCAAATTGGGAACCTTCGAAACTGATTTATAGCCTTCTCCGGAACTGTGCTTCTGAGAAATCTTCTTCTTTAGGTCTGTAGAGAGTTCTTTTCTCATCATTCTCAATATGTAACAGTAAACTAAATTTTAGCTTTCAAAATACTCTGCTTAAATCATTACTGGTGGCTCTATATGATTTCAAGTATTTTTTCACATGGCTCTATAATATACTTTGGTATTTGATAGAGTTGTACAGAGCCACTTGTATATACTTTAGCAGGGTTGTGACGTACAGTTAAATCAACGATAGTAGAAGCTGAAGGGGATGAAGACTTTTGGAACGTGTTTTCAAGATTTTTTTTTGTGTTATATCACTAAATTGGGTAACAATGCCCCTTTTGTTCTTTGTAATCTTTAAAAACTGGTCTGAGATTAATATAATAAATATTTTTGGTCATTTGAGTTATGTCTTTCACAAGAAAATACCTAAAATTTATTACCAGCACAGGGGTGAAGACTTTTGCAAGACACTGTATATATATATATATATATGTGTGTGTGTGTGTTTACACTTGTATACATAGGCACCTAATCTCCACTACAGAATATGGTACATACTATTTATAACACGTTTGTGAAAAGACGAGTTGTTTTAAACATAAGTAACACTCATGGGAAATTACTTTTAATGGATCATTTTGAGAATATATTTTCAGTTAAATCTTTGTTTCAACTGTCAAGATCAAATATTTTGAAGTTGACGAAGAATAAAATTCCTTTACTGAAATGATAAAAAAATGTTAAAAGCCTGGAATTTCGGTCTTGCCTGTTCAGTGAAATTTTAAAATTTGTATGTTCTTAAACCACCTTTCTAGGACAGGCTAAAGATGTACTGATGTTTCATCAGCTACGTGCTTTTGACAGCGAGTTGCGTGTTTAATACGTACATTTGTGCTACTCGTGTTGTAAAGGGTATTACAATTATCAGTTTTTGTATGTGTGCTTCAGACGCTCTAGGCTAACGATTTAATCTAGACATACTTTCATTTTATTCGCATGTGATATTAATAACTACTTCTGGAAAATTACTTACAGTAATAACTAGTAGCGTAGCCAATGCAGGGACTGGCTGTTGAAATGTCTTAGCGAGAAACGAAAAATTCTCGACGTATAAAGGAAATGAAGTTCATATAATTAGTTTTTTGTAGTAGGTGTAGCGCTAAGTAGGTAAGAAGGGAAACAAAAAATCAACGAACTGACGGAATCACGCGTTAGCGCGTAAATTATTATGCCATTTAATTTCTAAGATTAAATGTTTCCCGTAAGAAGAACGAATAACCTGGCTAGTTTTTTTGTAGTAAGTGTAGCGCCAAGTAGGTAAGAAGGGAAACAAAAAATCAACGAACTGACGGAATCACGCGTTAGCGCGTAAATTATTATGCCATTTAATTTCTAAGATTAAATGTTTCCCGTAAGAAGAACGAGTAACCTGGCTAGTTTTTTTTACATTTGCATTTGCCTTAGACAGGCTTCCAAATTAAGAAAACGGTGCAAATTGTTCACCTCAGCCGAGTTTTTGGCATTAAAAATACATCATGATAAGATTTACCCCAGGCAAGCTTTCTGTACTACGGATAG
>NW_013668736.1:112085-119902 GCF_000517525.1 Limulus polyphemus
AATATCTGCTGAGTCCACCCGCGGGGAATCGAACCCCGGATTTTAATGTTGTAAGTACGGAGACTTATCGCTATCCCACCGATGACAGATGGACGACAGTGAGTCATTTTGAACATTTTCCTCACTACCTAGGTGTTACGATAAATTTGCACCTTAGGCTTAAAAACTACTATTTTTCATTACCATTTATGTAGAGCTTCAATTTATTATTTTGGGAGGTCTTTCTACACTGATTCGCTTTGGACATGCCTAGACATGCTCAGTCTTATCAATTACGATAATTTCTGTCATAATTCTTTGGTTAATAGAGTCAGTAAATTATTCCTCTCTTCAAGTTATCAATAGTTATTTACATATATCGTGTTATAGTACTGAAAAAAAAACCCTATAAAAACCTAGTTATAGAACGTTTTATTTGTTAATCGTTATAAATACCTAAATATACTAACCTAGAATACTTACATATTCTAGTAGTTTCAATTATACAAGTTCTCCTGGTATTGACTAGCTGCCTTCACTCTTGTCTATCACTTCAAAATTAGGGATGACTAGGGCATATTGCCTTCGGGGAGCTTTGCTTAAAATTGAACGAACAAACGATATGCTACTCTCAAATTATATATTTTTAACTGCTAAATTCTCTGTGCACCTACCTCTTTCCATCCAGGTGACTTGGACCGACTCCAAAGGTTCTGGTTGCAAGGTGTTTGCAAGCCCACTAAGAACAAACGAAACGCCAGTAATCCTCTAGACACCAACCAGTTCATGAGTGCCTTCCTGCTGCTTGGATGTGGAGTCATATTCACTCTAGTCGTGTTAGGGTTAGAGCATATATATTTCAAGTACATCCGTCAACACTTGGCTAAGAAGGACACTGGAGGCTGTTTTGCTCTTGTCAGTTTGGTAAGTTTTTCCTCATCTTTCATTCTAACTTGTGATTAAAACTTTAATCTGTTGGATTGCTTCTTGTTTCACTTTATTATCGCTAAACGGGTTTATGTGTATCAAAATTTGATGAATGGTCTCTGCTTACGGTAATCCTGAATAATATACTTGCATATAGGATACGGATCGATGATACGATTCAACATCATACAATTTTGTATTAATTAATCTACCCATTACGTATTATTTTTAATAACTCAGGTTTATCGGACTGTGACCAATCACAGGTTTAAACAACACCTAAAGTAAAAAAAATTGTGCATGTAAAAAATTAAAATGGTTAACCCAAAAAAGGAAAATCGCACATATAGGACAGACAAAATAAAATAAAGTACAAACTGTGTTATGGTAATGTCAAAATTTATTTTGGTACGAGGTATCTGCGATAAAAGCACACACGCACAATGGAAATACACCGTATATTAACCTCTATTGGCTAGCCTCTCATATGAAATGAAACGAGGAATCTAGATATATATATAAAGCACAAAAATATATATGTCTGTCTGTTAGTCCTTTATGTAACTACTCCTAGATCACTGGGCCCAATCTCAACCAAACTTGATGGGATAATAGTTTGGACCAAGGAGCATGTTAATGAGTGGTTCACAACTCCTCCATCCTCATTATTGATCTTATTGAGCATTGATTATTTTACACCAAACAAACAAAACAGCGTTAAGTCTTCAGATTTACAACACTAAAATCAGGGGTTCGATTCCCCTCGGTGGATACAACAGATAGCTCGATGTTGCTTTACTATAAGAACACACACATTGAATTTTCTACAACACAACATACACGCGGTGTGGGGGACCGCAGACAAACGTCTTATATATCTCAGAGAGTGCACCAGCACTCTCTGTGGAGGAATGTAATGAAAAAATGGCCGCCACTATTGCAATAATACTTAAACTCAAATGAAGTTGATATTACAACAGCCATCATAACGATGATATGAAGAGCCGTTTCTTGAATTTTTCAAATATTAATTAAACTCAAATGAAGTTGATACTACAACAGCCATCATAACGATGATATGAAGAGCCGTTTCTTGAATTTTGCAATAATACTTAAACTCAAATGAAGCTGATATTACAACAGCCATCATAACGATGATATGAAGAGCCGTTTCTTGAATTTTGCAATAATACTTAAACTCAAATGAAGTTGATACCACAACAGCCGTCATAACGATGATATTAAGAGCCGTTTCTTGAATTTTTAAAATATTAATTAAACTCAAATGAAGTTGATACCACAACAGCCGTCATAACGATGATATTAAGAGCCGTTTCTTGAATTTTTAAAATATTAATTAAACTCAAATGAAGTTGATACCACAACAGCCGTCATAACGATGATATAAAGAGCCGTTTCTTGAATTATACTCACTTCCTACTTTGACGCGTGAACTTACAACTTCATCCCATAAGACACTTCTGCGTCAATTGATTAATAACGTGAAACAGTGTGGAATGACATAAAGAGGTGGGTGTTGAAAGCGGGTAACAGAAGCTACTTTTTCTGCTACCTCTTCATACAAAGTCACCCTGACTATCACACAGTGTATACCATGTTTTAAGCATATACATATTGATTATTTAAACCTTGTACAAAACTTTTGGTGAGGTAATAATGTTTATTTTTGAATTTCGCGCAAAGCTACACGAGGGCTATCTGCACTCGCCGTCCCTAATTTAGCAGTGTCATCACCACCCACCGCCAACTCTTGGGCTACTCTTTTACCAACGAATAGTGGGATTGACCGTCACATTATAACGCCCCCACGGCTGAAAGGGCGACCATGTTTGGTGTGACGGGGATTCGAACCCACGACCCTCCATGGCCTTAACCACCTGGCCATGGAGGTAATAATGAATACTGTAATAGTACGTTATGTTATAAATAAATATTGTGAAAGTTAGAATGTTTGCATTATTTATCTTTCCATCCATCCCCCACATTTGTTTTAAGTTCATAACCATGACAAAGGACGGGTACCTCAGCTTGTAAAAAATAACTTTTAAAGGTGGTAGGAAATACGAATATTCAAGCCAACAATATCTGATATCTAAAAACTGCCCTTCGTTGCATAAAACCAGCTATAAAAAGGCTATTGTACTTAATGAAACAACAGAGGCAAATAAAAATTGACTATAATTACAGGTTACTAAAAACAAATAATTGGAGTGATGAATAGAACTTATATCATGTAACTGGCATTCCAATCCCATGATAGTCACATACTCGTTTCAACAGTATAATTAAGCCAAAGATGTTTTGATCCATAAACACTACTATTAAAAAAAAACACGAAATTGCTCTTCATCTTAATAATTTAGTAAATCATCCAATCTCCTCCCTGACCAGTAATACTACTAAAATAGGCAGTCAGTTGCATAAATGATCTTAATTAACCACACATGCTATATTTATAGGCAGTCAGTTGCGTAAATGATCCTAATTAACCACACATGCTATATTTATATGTGACACATATGAAGTCAAAAAGTCTCAGTTTACCTGACCATTGGTTTTTCGTTGTGTGTGGATATTATCCATTAACGATTAATAATTAACATTCCTGCAAATTATAGATTAACTTTTTAATAATTAAAATGTCTTCTATACATATGTGTGTACATATATATATTGATAAAACACTTTATAATATAATAGCGTATTCTGTACATAGGAAACTAGATTGAAATATATTAATATGAAACACTTTCAAGCGGGAAATTAAAATGTTCATTACTGACAATAATACAAATAGACCTTGCTTAATTTTTGGGCAGTTAACACATTTATTTTCAAACACTAATTTATAGTAATTGCCTTACCACATGTCTAACTCATGTGTACGAATTATAAAGATACATTGAATATTTATATACATACAATGTTCTGCCAAAAGTATCCAAACATTTAGTCTCAAAGAGTCGTATTATTCATCATTATTATAATTTAGTGCAGCATTTCCACTGTCCTGAATAACTGCTGCTACTCCAAAGTGTGTATATTGTTTGTCTAAAACCAAATATGGATTTTGCATGTTTTGTGATAGGAACTGTGCCATACGCCTAGTTGTAGAACAGGATAATAACATGATAGTTACTGAAACTTCTGATCATCGAGGGCGCAGTCCTTTTTGTGAGCGGAAACGTTGAGTTTAACCAAATGAAAATGTCTTAACACTATATTTCAACTGTTATTCATAAACATTTCATACTGCTTACATTATCTAACATAATTTAAGACTATCTGAATAGACATAGCAGGATTTACTTTGTGTAATATGCTACTCTGTAAGGTGTTACCACTTTTAGATCAGGTTTCGAAATCAATAAGTACCCATGTCATAATTCAAGAATCTTGGTAACACATTGATATTGCTTATTCGTTTATGGGCTTTGCTGTGTATACAAAATTTATATTTAATTGTATACAATTAAATTTCTGTTTCAGATAACAAAGAAAAATAATTTATTTTTGGCTCGCTCCCCCCCCCCAGTGGCTTAGCGGTAAATCTGAAGTTTTAAAACGATAAAAATTGGGTTTTGATACCCACGGTGACCAGAGCATAGATAACCCATTGTATAACTTTGTGCTATAAACAAACCAAAAATATATAACTTTTCATTAATATATAATAGTGTAATAGAATGTTAACAGACAAAAATAGAGTAAATTAAACTCGACTGGGATTGAATAGTTGTATATATTGCTATATGTTAATTCTTGCCTTTGTTATTTTGTAGGGATGATGCAAATGTCATCCCTACTACCTTGTTTGCATTGTTTTTAAAGGATTGATATTAGCCATCCCTACATTTACTTCCTTTTTTGAAAAGTTTTTCTTTGTTTTTTCTTTGGTTGTTTTTTCAATGCAGTGTTTCAATAGACATATGAAAGTTGTATTTATAGCCAAGTTCTAAATACAACAAGATTCCAGCTGTAATATATATTATTTATCTATTATTGGCTGGTAATTCCTGTTTCACCGTGTACTAAAGCTTTTTAAAAAAATAACAATTTCTATAAGAAAGGTAATGGTAACATTATTTACACTAGAATTTTGAATTTTTTAAATTACTACTACTTATTAATAATACTTATAAAAGCAAATGCTCCGTTTGAAATTATATCACCTCAGTAAAATTGGTTGACACCATTGTCTTGGTTTTTGAATTGTCATGCTATAAAAAACAAGAAGAAAAAAAGAAGAAGAAATTCAAACCTTTTTCTATGATATTTACAGACATTCACAGAACTTGTGACTCAGTAATTACACAGATATTGTTATAACAGGAAACACCGTATAGTATTGTAAAATTCTGATGGCTTATTGAGGAGATATATAAAATACCATTTCGATGAACATTCAGAGCCATCCCTACATAGGCAGTGCTACCGCCTGCCTGATATGAATTTCAAACACTGTAATTTTTTTCTTAAACGAAGAATGATTAATTTCTTTCAACCTACTCAGACAACATTGGTAATGTCAATCAAAAGGATGGGTCCACTAAATAAATAACCTCCATTATTCATTAGTTTCTATGCCACAAAGAAGAATCCTGTTGCTATTTCATAAAAGTTTTCTCATTTGTTTTATATAAGTAACAAAATGATACACACTAAGAAAACACATATTTTGCCACAACTTATAAAACAAAATATCTTAACCAATTTTATTTCCTTAAAGCTATACGTTACATGAACATTCAATTATACTCTAGTTGTTGTTCCCATAAAGTCGTCTTGTTTTCGTCCTACGTCTAATTAATACAGCATAACAACTAATACATTTTTGTTAATCTGGTTTGGAAATCCTAATGCAGTATATTTTTCTCTATAGAGTATGGGAAAATCGTTGAGTTTTCGAGGTGCAGTTTACGAGGCTCAGGACATGTTGAAGCGTCACCGGTGTAAAGACCCAATCTGCGACACCCTCTTGTGGAAAGCTAGACATGAACTCGACATGGCTCGCTTCAAGCTTAAACAGCTGCAGAAAGAACTGTACCTCAAGTAAATTGGGATTTGAATTCTACCGTAAAAATTCAGAATACGCTCAAACAGATTGATTTAAGACAGCTAAAAATAAAGTGAATCAGTAGATAATTTTACATCAGTTTCAAAGGCAGCATTAACGTAGGAAAGTGGGCAAAAATCTCAATGTCAAACATTACCATAGAGAATTTTATATCAGTAGGCATCTCGAGTTCAATTAATTCCAGTGGGAGTTCTATGTCATTACACATCTCGAGATCAATCGATTCCAGTGGGAGTTCTATGTCATTACATATTTCGAGCTGAACCAACTCCAAAATAAAACGTGATATTAGTACACCTCTAGAAATCAATTAGTTCAAATGGTAATTTTACACCAGTACACCTTTCGAGCTCCAAAAGAGGCTTTATATCAATACAAATCTCTATCTGAATCACTTCTAGAATTAATTCTACCCCTGTCCCCCCAGGTATAATTATAGAATATTTCATCTCATAAATATTCGTTCAGTACAACTTTTTCTTGAAATGATGCTTGTGTAATCCCGTAATATTTTCAATGAAACCCTTACCTTATTATTATTATTTTGTATTTCAGTTGATATTAAATTGATTATAAAAGTATTTGGAGTTAGCTGCAAAAGTCTTGAGAATTTGTATTGAAAAAAGAAAGTTTCGTTTGATTGATATTAGCACATAAAAACGAATATTTGGTTTATTATTTTGAAAATTACATTTTCTATTTCAGAACAAGTCCTGTTGACCCTGTAAAGCCACGATACCTCACGAAAAATTACAGCAGTGCAAATGAGTTTCAGCCTCCACATTCAAGACTTTACTATAGGCCAATGCGAAAGGAAATTGCAGAATATGAGACAGTTATTTAGAAATTTAAATGTTTTTCTTTCATTGTATTATTATTGCTAACCTTGTATTATTTATGCAAAAAAATTCTAAGCCTGAGAAGTTTTTACTTAATGTACGTTATGTCAAGTCACTAATATTGTTGTAAACCTGATATTGCATTAATTCTGCCGTTTCTCATTTTTTCGAAAACATTTCTGCTTAAGTTTCTAAGTCTGAGTAATTTTTACTAAGTATACGTTGCATAAAGCCATTAATATTGTTATAAACTGCAAAGAAAATAAGTTTCTCTATGATTGAAAATATTCATGTGTATTTATGTCTTAAAATATGTTACTTTATTTGACGAGTCATTCATTGTGATGGTACATGTTTGCTCAAATGATAAAAAAAAGAAGTTGGAGAGTAGTAATCAAGGTTGGTAGTTATTTGATAAAAAGAAAAAGGGAAAATAAATCACTTAAAGTGTTGGTATAAGGAGAATTATAATTACAAAAATATCAAACCGAAACATAAATATTTCACAAGAAAGTGAATATCTACATAGCGTGGTCACAGTAAATAGACACCACCTTTTCAGAAAAAATGAAAATTTTCAGTCATATTCACATGAATTGATATATTTATAATTTAATTAATATCTAGTAGATCTTCCTTTCGCTTCGTGGAGTTCGTTGATCCTTTGGGGCATCGTTAGAATCATCTTGTCAATTTTAGATTGTGGAATTTTTGCCCACTCTTGCTTCAAAACTTGGAGTAGATTGCTCTTTGGAGTTGGTTTTTTTGGTTGTTTCTTGACTTGCCGGTCGAGTATGGCCCAGAGGTTTTCAATGGGGTTCATGTCAGGAGATTGGCTTGGCCAGGGCAACTTCCGGATACCATTTTCTTCCTGCCACTTTTGGGTGTTTCTAGCAGTGTGACACGGTGCTCCATCTTCCTGGAACAACATTGTGTTCTCGTCCACAATGACCCGAGTAATAAAGTGGCAAGAG
>NW_013668736.1:120788-135051 GCF_000517525.1 Limulus polyphemus
AATATTATTTATGATTTTAGCTTTATACACAAGTGCCAAAATACTATAATTACATTAAACTGGTTATAGTTTCACAATGTTGCAACATATATCAATATCTTTTCACCTGGAAATAATGTCATTTTCTATAAAACTATTTGGGTTAATTAAATTTACTCACAATACTAATTTTAAATAACTTTTGCAAAATTTAGATTTAATTTTCTGAATTTTAAAACCATGCTTGTGTCAAAAACTATTGAATAAAAACTTTACATCAATTCTTCTCCTGAAGTTTCACAATGTTTAACAATTATTTACCCATTTCTATCAGTTTTCTGAGAGCCATTGATGATCGTTTTCCACCCATATCATTCACTAACTACTAGATCCGGTCGTGGCCTAGTGTTTAGCGTTCTCGGACTGTGAATGCGAGAATTCATTATTCATTTCCCTTTAAAACAAACACGTACTTCGTACTTTCGGGTCGTGGGTGCATTATAACAGTGCCAGTTCAGTTCCACTATTTTATCAGACAGGAGAAGCACAAAAGTTAGTGGTGGGTGCTGTTGTACTTTATCAGTTCAAAATTAAAGATGGCTATGAGAAGATAACCCTTTTGTAGGTTTGCGAGGAATATTAAGACAAACAAAGCTAACCTAAAAAAAACCTTAATTTTTCGAACCTTAGAAAAAGTACAAAAACATAAACTGTTGTAACAAGTAACCATTAAAGAAACATTCATTGTAAGATACTTAACATGTTTTCTATTGATACCTACAACAATAATGCTCTACAGTTTAAGTAGATAAATTATTTTATTTCCTCAAATTAAATTAAGTTTTAAATGTTTGTACACAAATTTGCTACCATATGGTAATGTCATATTCGATTTATTGTTCAACATTAACTCATATAATTCAGAGTAGCGATTATGACTAATATAATTTTAGCTTGTTGAAGCATAATAATGCTAGGGTTGAGAAGATAGAAGTACCATATTACGTGTTATTTTAAATTAATTGTTTTCTTCTTTTCTGAATTTGGAAAATATACAATTCCTATGATAAAAGTAAAAGAAATATATTACAGTATATGATCTAGTAAGATAATGTATTTGGAATTTGTTTGACTATTCTTGTTGTTGTGACACAGATACTAGGCCGAAAAACAAACAGTGCTATTAGAAACTACAGTTATGTATTAATACTTTTTCTAAGATATGGAATACACGGGATTCTATTTTCACCCTTTTACTGTAACCTGAAAAATTGTTGGTGTGTAAGAAAGTTTTATTTAAAATTATGCGTCGTAGTAATGAAGAAGCTTTTTGAAATTGCATTGTATCTACCAGTTTGGGCCTTGTTTTCTTGTTATTCGTATCTGCTTCATACAAATAACTGGCATAATAATTTATGTAGATTATATATCAATATTAGTATATTAGCAAGAAAATTGTGCATTTTGGTTTGCATCTTATATTGTCCAAAAATGTCAGAATGTAACCATTAAACATATGTACGGAAAACCAGATTCAATATATCATTGCAAATAATATCACAAGCTAAGTTTTCTTTATCTGGTTATGTCTGTAAATGTTAGATATGAAATAATTATATCGACAAATAAAAAACTTTTATTTGCGAACTTGTTCTGATTACTGTCATAGCTTGACTTACGAATTCAACTTACAATGCTAGAATTTTAATCGTAATTTCACATGCCTTGTTTTTGCTTATTTATAACTTAGGCATATTAAATCTTTAACTTAGTGTTGCCTATACAACTCTAGCTGCAAATCTTTGCCAAAACTACTTGTTTGCATTCGTCATTTTAATTAAAAATCGCTTTGCAATAACCTTGAAAAGGTAGCTTAATTTATTTTAATTGTTTCAACTTATTATTTTAATCTGTAAACAGCAAATGTAATTCATATAAACCGATGTCCAAAAGTTAACAAACAAACTTGTTTAAGCATTATCGATTTAAAAACCAATGCATATGAATAACAATTGAGTTTCTGCTCGGTTTTGCACAACCAATGTTAAATCTCACGTGAAAATTTACAGATGACTTATTCGTAGTAAGCAAACATGCTAACTACGCACCCTACAAAAAAAAGCGATTAGATCCAGCTGACCTTTTGGATGTCAATCTGAGATGGAGACCAAGAGGATCTTTGTAAAATGAGCAAAGGCAGGCTGAGGTTGTAATAAGGCTCTCTGTTTCCAGAAGCTTGGTATTCAGACTACGGATACAGTATGAGGAGACAAGATATATTGCCCAGAAACGTGTCCAAGACCGTCCTAGAGCCACAACAACTCAAGACGACTGTTATTTGGCTCTAACTTCCAGACGCTACAGAGCCATTACCGGTAGCCAATTCACACGAGATCTGTATCAAGACAGACCGTAGCCTGAAGGCTTCGTGAGAAGAGTCTGTGTATCTGACGTCCAGTGGTTTGGTCGCACTAGCATCCTCTCAGAGACGAGTCTGTTTATCTTGGTGTAGACAACACATGGAATGGGATCGAGAAAATTGGTGTAATGCTCTCTTCATGGATGAGACAAGATTCTATATGGAGACTGATTCTCAACGAATATTGATCTGGAGAGAGCGAGGAACTTGATATCATTTTTCAAACGCCATGGAACTATTACAGACGTAGTGGTGTCCAGATCTGGGCAGACAGTACGATTAATGGCCGCACAGACCTCCACGTCTTTGAAGGCGGATCCTTCACTGGTCTGAGATCCACCGACAGTATGTTCGTATTTTCAGGAGTGCTGTTGAATCTAATTTTATTTTAATGGGTGATAACGTGCACCCACATAGGGGTCGGCTGGGAAATCAATACCTTGAAAGTGAAGATCTTGCCCATATGGGTCTTCCAGCGAAATCGCCGGATCTAAACCCCATATATCATGACTGTATGTTTTACAGAAATTGATTTCTAGTTGTCAACAACCTCCAAGAACCATCCAGGAGCTCAGATGTACATTCGGACATGAGTACAATTTGTTTCCATCCAGATTATTAGATAACCTTATTTGCAGCATGAGAAGATGCTATGAAGCTCAGATGTACATTCGGACATGAGTACAATTTGTTTCCATCCAGATTATTAGATAACCTTATTTGCAGCATGAGAAGATGCTATGAAGCGTGTGTTGATGTAATAGTTGATCACATCCATTATTAGGTATCTTTTTCTAATTCAATTCATTATTCATATTTCTGAATTCCTTATTTCTTGGTAATACCTAACCGAAAACAAAAGGTCTACTTTCTATGTTTTCATACATCGTATAACATCTCACCCCTTCTCCAATTTTCACGGCACTCTTTTTTTTTTTTAGGAATTCTCGAGAAATCTGCATTTTTGTGTTTGTTCCTTAACTTTTGGACAGCAGTCTACTTCCCAAATTTTGTTGTTGTTGTTGTTGTTTTGTATTTTTACCCACAACTAGAACGAAATTATATGGACAACATGAAAGAAGTCTTCATGACCATAACCCGAATTATAAAGTACTACTTACCGATTGGTCATTGATAATCATTGTAGTTGTCACTTAAAACTACAAACAAACAAACACTGTTAAGTCCGCAACACTGTACTAGCTATGCTGTGCAGATAGCTGTCATTATGTGGTGTAACTAATTTTCGACATCCTTATCCAGACTGAATAATGTTAGAGATCAATTGTCTGAAAGCTTGTTTACAATCTCTCCACTGTGGATACGCAAATTGAACTGCCACATGTTTCTGTGTTTGTCCAGTTTCCTACATTCTAACAGATCTAACAGTTTCCATCCGTCACACAAAAATAATATTAGCCAAAATTGAAGTGAACAGCAAAATAGTAAATCAACAAACAGTTAAATCTGAAATGAAGTCACTGTATTTCCAGGCTAGTTAGTACGTACAAAAAGTTCCGATATAATAATGCCTTTTTACAGCCCGATAAGCTAAATGTGGACTAATTTTGACACATCGAGTTTTGGAAATAGGAGAAGTTGTCGTTTTCTAGACCATTTAAAATGTATGCCTCTTCAATTGGTTAAGTGTGTTTCATACTCTATCAACGTATTGTATTCAAAGCTATTGTATTCACACTGTAGCTAACGTTTGTATTGTTTATGGTGGTTAGCTTAGATTCACTATAAAAACTTTTAAAAACTCAGTGTTATTTACAACCAAAGAACTCATATTTCCTTCTTAACGGGCAACTATATAATGAAATTAAGTATGTAAAATGGGAGTCTCATAGCCATATGTTTCAATAAATTATAAATACCTTTGCACTACCATGAAAAACCTATTCAAATAATCGTCGACTAGGTTATATAAATGCCATTAACACATAGGTCAATAATTCAACATTATTCAAGATAACTAAACAAAGAATATTCTGAATTTTTCAACATATATTCACAAAAACAGAATTTAGTACTGTGTACACACTATGCTTCATGGGCCTCAACTTTCAAAGTTATTGCAATTTCTACAATTTGGGCTGTAAACAAAACAAATGTACCTAAGGAATACTACGAAAACATTTTAAAGCTAGTAGAAATAAACAAGCTCAAGAAATGGACAGTCAGCAATACTGATTTACTTTTGACTACTGTTTGTGAAAATTGATAAGAATGTTCTTTCCTGACCAATGATATGAAATATCTATACAGGCACTCTACTCTAGCTCAATGTTTATAATATATGTATTGATCTTTGTTTTAAAGGGGCATTATTTGTTCTTCCTATGGTAAAGCTACTTCGTGTCAAGGACTGTACATTTTTTTGGGTTCCTACTTTTTTCTTAGCTAATTAGCTCTTCCCAGTTACTCAGTTAATGGTTTGTTTGTTTGTAGTTATGCACAAAGCTACACAATGGGCTATCTGTGCTCTGCCCACCACGGTATCGAAACCCGGTTTCTAGCGTTGTAAGTCCTCAGGCATACCACTGTGCTACTGGGGGGCAAGCTGATGGTAGATGAGTATATTTGATTACTTTTACTTCTTTATAATCTTATTTTGAGCCATATAATGTTATAACATGTTTGTTCCCTAAATTCCTTCACAAAACTAATAGAAGAAAAAAATTCAGAAAATAGTAGCTTGAATATCGAAGTGTGGTAATTATATATATCTATGGCCGCATTTGTTAGTGGTGGGTGAAAAAGCAGAAGTTAGGCGTTTCTTTGTCCTACTTACCGTTTACCAATGAAGAAGAAGACAGAATAAAATATTCACTTTTGTGCACAACCCAATATTAGTTTTAAAACACTTTTCTTCATCTGAAATCCAATTTTCTGCTGGGAAAGCTCTGAGTTTATACAGTAGTATTAAGAGCCACGTATATTTTCACAAGAAAAGCATATGAAGTCTTGCTGAGACATAAATTCCACAATTACTTCACTAATATCTTCATAGCCTTGCATTAGTCTTGATTCAGTTCAGAATACCACACAAAAATTTCCTATACGCAGATAAGACGTAATTCCTTTGTCGAAAAAACGGACTCGAGGGTTTCCAGATGTTTTTGCATTAAAATGTAGGCCATATTTTATGTTGTATTATAAGGGAAAGTCAGCCTGACTGAACCACACTTAGCATGTTTTTCTGGGGGTAAATATTTTTAGCTCGTAGTGCTTTTGTTTATACTCAGAGACTTCGGTGGGGGGGGGGGGGGCGGAATTATGGACTTCCACTTTTTAGCATTTAGATGGAACTTATGTATTCTTCTATTATATGTGAGAAGCAAACTGGCTCAATAACAATAGGTATTTTATATTTTTTCTGGGGTAAATTTTAGTGTCAAGTAGTGCTTCTGTGTATGATAGAGCCATCATGCAGAAAAACGGACTCATGGAATCTGAGTTTCTTTGCATTAAATTGTGGCTAACATGTCATGGATTATTAAATACGAGCATTAGCCTGGCTAAATCCCAAGTTCTATGTTATTCTGAGGTAAATACATATATGTGTACCCTAGTGCTTCTATATATACTCAGAGCCTTCAGGCGAAAAAATACGGATCCATGGCCCAACAATTATTTCATTGAAATTAGCTCATACGTTATTTATTGTTATATGTCAGAATCAACACGGATTAAAAACGCGTTCTTTGTTTTTCTGATGTTAATATACATGGCTCATGATGCATCTGTATATACTCAGCGCCCTCTCGCGGAAAAACGAACAGATGATTTCCACTTTGTTTTCAATTGTTTGTTTTTGAATTTCGAGCAAAGCTACACGAGGGCTATCTGTGCTAGCCGTCCCTAATTTAACGGTTAAAGACTAGAGGGAAGGCAAATAGTCATCACCACCCACCACCAACTCTTGGGCTACTCTTTTACTAACGAATAGTGGGATCGACCGTCACATTATAACGCCCTCACGGCTGAAAAGGCGAGCATGTTTGGTAGGACGGGGATTCGAACCCACGACCCTCAGATTGCGAGGTTTTGGATTGAAATGTAGCCTGTAGGTCATTTGTTATCATATGCGAGAATCAGCTTGACACAATTAAAAGTAAGTTAAAAACCAAGGACTCTATTTAGACTCGTTCATTTTGCTAAAGGTACATGAATTGTAAAATGTTCAGAGCCTGGCCCAATTTCATTACATCTTTCATTTAAAAAATGCACAAAAGATGTAATAAAATATATTTACATAGTACTTCAATTTTGCTTTCCATATAGATCTCGAATAAGGAAACGGTGGGTATTCAGCCCCATAAAGCGGGGGGATTGAGAGAAAGCTAAATGACGTATTACATTCACTCAAAATATATGTTGTTTTTCCTTCACTGAGGAAACACATCGAAACTGAATTATTTAAAGCTTTGCGTATAGACCATTTGAAGAACAATCGGGATACTTTCTTCAGAATGTGCCTTCAGAAATTACGGGAAACGGCACACAATGAAAAATTCACATAAAAGCAAACCCAGTAATAGGTTCAAACTAAAATAAGCTGGTGTTATTCAACATGTTTAACTTAATCTGGTAGTATTGTATTTCAAGTTTGTCATCTTGGCTTCTTCGTTTTTATTTTTTGGCTCACGATAAAATGTGTTTGTTATGAACTATAACAATCTGAAAACTGCGCTGTGTAAAATATAAATAAACACAGAAAAAGCTATTATTATCATTAACGGATGTCACTTAGTGAATATGTGTTGTGTAAACTAGAAATTTAATGAATAATACCATCCTCAAGTAAAGCAACGTTGAAATGTTTTTGATGGATAAAGGTTCCGTTCTAGCTGCAATTATATCTTATAGTTTTAACATTTTTATTTTATCTGCTGATGTGTTTATCTAAGGAGAAGGGAAAAAATAAAAGTTTTTCTTATATGATGCATATCTATACGGTGCATTGCAAAAATATTCATATTCATATTCAAAAATATGTTTGTTTGTTTTGAATTTCGCGCAAAACTACACGAGGGCTATCTGCGCTAGCCGTCCCTAATTTAGCGGTTAAAGACTAGAGGGAAGGCAGCTAGTCATCACCATCCACTTCCAACTCTTGGGCTACTCTTTTACCAACGACTGATGAAATACAAATAATGTAAACAATGTTGTTTTTTATGAACTTACTTTTATTCAAAACTCTAATGATCAGACTTAACACTTTTATATATGTAGGAGGTTGAATGTCAGCAAAACCTACAAAAAATATATATATAAATTGATATTTTGCTGCTTGTATAAATATTCATCGCCCTAAGTCAGTACTTGGTGGAAGCACCTTTAGCAGCAATTACTGCTATGAGACATTTTGGATAGGTCTCTACCAGCTTTACGCAATGAGATGTTGTCATTTTTTGTCCATTCTTTCTGGCAAAACTGCTCCAATTCTGGCAAGTTTGTTGAGGATCGTTGATTGACCGCAATTTTCAAGTCTTGACATAAATTTTCTATTGAATTCAAGTCAAGTCAGGTCTTTTACTGGGCCACTCCAGGACATTCACTTTCTTCTTTTGAAACAGCTCCAGTGTGGCTTTGGCCTTGTGCTTCGGGTCATTGTCCTGCTGAAATGTGAATTTTTGACCCAGTTTTAGATTCTTGGCTGACTCAATCAGGTGTTCCTCTAGTATTCGCTTGTACTTTGTACCAGCCATCTTCCCCTCAATCCTGACAAGCTTCCTAGTCCCTGCTGGCGAGAACCATTCCCATAACATGATGCTACTACCACCATGCTTGACAGTTAGGATGGTGTTGACTGGGCAGTGTGCTGTGTTGCGCTTTCGCCAGACGTAATACTTTGAATGTAGACCAAAAAAGCTCAATTTTTGTCTCGTTTTACCACAAAACCTTCTGCCATATGTTTGCAGTATCACTTACATGCTTTGTCGCAAACTCCATGCGAAATTTAAGATGAATCTTTTTCAGTAATGACTTCTTTCTTGCCACTTGCCCATACAGGCCAGCTTTGTGTAGGAACCGGGATATTGTCGATGTATGAATACTGACTCCCATCTCAGACACGGAATTTTGCAAATCTTTCAAAGTCACTCTTGACTTCACAATGGCATCCTTAACCATTTTCTTCTTGCCTGGCTGCTTAGTTTAGTGGGACGTCCTAATCTGGGTAGTGATTTGGTGGTATGAAGCACATTACACTTCTTAATGGTGGATTTCCCCGTTTCAAGTAGATTGTGTAGATTCTAACTACAAAGTCCCATTTGAAAGTTTCACGATTGCAAGCTCAGACGGCAATAAAATGTGGAAACTTTGCAGGGGGGGCGAAAACTTTTACAAGGATCTGTATATGTGTTACTTGTAAAAGCGTAAAGTGAAAACTATCTGGATTTCGTTAAACATATTTACTATCTAACAGGAACAGTTACAAACAAGAAGTACTGAATTACCAGAATAGGACTTATATAAATGTGAATCCCTAAATTGACAAGTAATGTAAAAGCTCATTTTCAAATTTTGAGATGATTAAACTTTCGATTAATCGCGTTAGGTTTAATCTATATTGCGATCGAAGTATTAACACACAATTTATTTATGCGGCGTTTAACAGAACCACGTAGTTTTTGTAGCCGAAAATGGCTCGTTAGGCAAACTTGCGGGAGTGCGCATTCAATGATATCAAACTTTCTGGATTCACCTCAATTCTTGCACGTTACAGATCGCGTAGCGCAGTAATTAGATTCGTTGAAGAACGAACACAATCTCCAAGAAAAAAAAACAAGAGTTTTTTTACAAAGAATAAACTAACAATCAACTTGAAACGACCAGATCTTTTTCATTTCGAGACTAAATAATTGGCTGAAACATTGTGAAGCAACAAACCTCAAGACTGATAAACTGACACATAGTAAATAAACAGTCTTGAAGAAATATTTGTTAGGAATTCACAAATCCTATCAAATAAAATTTTGAAAAGTATTTTAAAACTGTGCCATTTGTAATCTTTCACATTACAGCAACATTACCCATGAGACATGTTTTTTCTTCCTAAAACTAATAGTCAAAGTAGTTGTACAAAAATAATGTTATTTTTGTTGGATTCAGTTATTAAACTGGAAATATCACAGTTTTTCTTTTTGTATGTTTTTATTATTCTTAACCTTGATTATAAAATGGATCAACATAATTTCCATTATTATACTCAACTTTTTTAACGTTCCCATGTTCCACGTAAAAATAGGGCTGCACATATTTATGCATTATGGATCAGCGGTAAGTTTACAAACTAATACTTTCAAATTCTGGAACTCTGTTCGCTACGGCCAACAGAGCATAAATAGTTCTTTTGTAACGTTCCTAAATCCTAAATAACCCGACAGGAATTTAGATAAGAACAAATTGGCATTAGTTATGTCGTTTGTCGAGAAGTAAACATCTCGAGTACTCGAAACGATAGGTTTATCTTATTGTGTGACGTTTCACTGAAAACAACTTATTTATGCATATTCTAACAAACAGCGCCTTCTTTTAGGTTTACCAAAAAACAATCAATGAATTAGACACTGGCATGTATTTATGTGGAGCAGTTGTCAATACAGATTTAAAAAAAAATTAACAGGATTAAAAAAATATATTACTTTATATTTATAATTCTCCTTAATCAATGTAAAACTTTAGTTTCGATCTTATCTTGTTGTAGTTTATTTGTATTAATAAATATCAATTATAATTACATTTACATTTTAATGACACCTGTTACGCCTCCGTTCGTTAGTTAATTTTCGTATAATTTCTTCCCGAAGAAACTTTACCGATACAACTCCTTTCTTAAATAAAACTGGTTTATTCTTTCTGAATACAACTTTGCGATACACTTAATTTTAACAGTCGCGGTATAACAAACGCTATAACTCACAACGAATGTCTCATGTGCCCAACAATATTCTCTCTGTCCGCAGTTCAATAACTCAATACCTTCCTCGCCTCAGTTCTTACTGGTTTATATATACAAGACTACACTATATCTAGAAGGATCCCGAGATTTAAGGAAGGGACGTGAATGTTCGAGAAGGACGTGGCGTGATACTAGTCACGTGACCTCCGCTGACGCAACACACCCCTAAAATTGTTTCAGATATTCGCACAGACCTACAGAAAAGATATCTACACTAGTCGTTCTTAATTTTCAACTGTTAAACTATGGTGACGGCAGCTACTTAACAGTATCCATCGCCAACTTTTGGGTTATTCTAATCGAAATGCGGAATTTTCCCGTTATTGTTATAACATGCCCACATTCCCAAAAATGCGGAGAGCATTTGTTTTGTATTTTGCAAAAAAAGAACACGAGCTATGGGCCTTTTGGTAAATAGTCCAGCCACGCTTGGCCTTTCTAACACATAAAAAAACTTTAAAAAATTCTCATAAGATTTTAACTTTCGAAAACAGAAAAGTAAAAACAACTCAAAACTGTAATAAGTGTTTAATTAATTACAGTTCAGATCGAAGTACTTCATGAAAAGAGTGACGGTAAATTTGAATAAGGACTGCGACTTGCGATTGGAAAGGTGCACATTGTTGCAGTATTAAAATAAATGTTTCTTTTGTTTAATATGTAGTATAAATGAAATCAATTTTATTTGCGCGTATTTAAAGAAAAGTTGAAAAATGTTAAATACACTTGAACAGACCATGTTCCTCACGTGACTAATAGACTAATACTAATAGTCTTAAAACACCATCCTTGCCTAAAAATCACACTGCTTACAACGAAAGCTCATAAACAGGTCTTGATAAACGCAGTGGAAGCTATTTTAAAAACAAAATGGAATCCTCAATAGCCGCAGCACTTGAAATTCTTTTGGGCATGTTTATAGTAAATTAATTTATAAGACCTTTTTTTTCTTCTTTTTATTAGCTATATTTTTTGTGCGATAGCAATACCAAGCGTGGGGCGCGCGTGTATCCGATTCGATTTTATTACTCATCAGGATCTCTACCAGCCGACCCCAAAATTGATTTTGTTTAGACAGGATTAGAGTAAATTAATGTATGAGACATTGAGCGTGGTAAAAACTGTAATTAGAATACAAATCGGTCAATAGATGATGGAACTATTAGCTATAAGTTTGTACTTGAAAAAAAAAAACACTCAGAGCCATTCTATAGCCCACTATGCCGCAGCTAATAAAAGGGCTTTGTAATCACCACGGAAAAAAGCTCCAATGTAAACAGAGATAACAAAAAGGGTTGATGCTGACGCACAGCATTACCAGAAGAATGGGATAAGGACGTTTTGAAAGATCTGTTTTTTCTGAGGCCGTGAAATTCATCAAAGGAAACTATTATACACCATCAGAGTCATATTTTAATGCTAGTTTGGTTTGTTTCGGCTGTTGACGCAAAGTTACAAATAGGCTTCTTACGCTAGCCGTCCCTAATTTTGAGTTGATAGACTAGAGGGATAGCAGTTAGGCAACACCGTTCACCATCATGAGTTGAGTTGATAGACTAGAGGGATAGCAGTTAGGCAACACCGTTCACCATCATGAGTTGAGTTGATAGACTAGAGGGATAGCAGTTAGGCAACACCGTTCACCACCAACTCATGATATATTCTAATCGAATAGTGGAATTTATTCATCACTCTTATAACGCACCCACAGCTAAGTTAACAACTAGGACACGCCTAGTCCAATTTGATATTGATGTGTATTGTTCAGAAGAAATAAAACAACTAAGAATATTTTTTTTGCTAAAAAACATTTAAACAGAGATTAATGAACATAAAGAGAATGTTTTTCATTTGGTTGTGACTCAGTGTCTAAATATACATGTTTATCAATTTCATTTACCAATACACAATTATAACAAATAGTAGATAAAAAACTGAAGGGTGTATTCAAAAATAGTAACATTATTTTACCAAGAAGGCACCCTCAAAATCTGTATAGATTATTGAATAAGCTTTAAAAAAGGAGATTTTTCTAAAGAAGTAATTTTAAGTTGTGACAGAAAGAACGATGCTTTATGTAATTTAGGTTTCATGAAATCTACCAAACAATGCAGAACAATAACAAAGAAATTTTGTTTTGTATTTATAACGTATTTAATTGCAATCCTAGGAACGTAATATTTTTTAGAGTGTGTAAATTGTGGGGAATTATATAATGGTGAAACAGATAATTTAAGATTAAAGATAAATTTACATAAATACCATGTTAGATGTCCCAAAAAAAAAGCCCACTATATGCCAGTAAACATTTTAATGAATGTATTTTGAGAAAATTTAAAATTCTAAAAAAACCATATTTCAATGTTTTCCCTTTTTTGGGAATATAATGTAAAACATAAAAGATTATTTTTCGAAAAGTATTAGTAGTAAGAGAGCAGAAATAAATGGTTATGTAGGTCAGTAGGAATTGCGAAACTGTGAAAACAGTTGCTAAGACTAACAGTAAAGAAAAAGGAAGTAATAGTATGAAATTATAAGATAAATAAATTGCATTTCTATTATGATAATAAGAGAAAGTATAATTAGAATAATATTTTAATTAAAAAAGAAAAGTACATTGACTAATTTTATTTATTTATTACGTTTTTAAGTTAGATTATTTATGTTTAGTTGAAAAGCGGTATTTGTATGTTTTTGTTATAGATTCTCAGTGAAACTGTTTCCTGAAGAGTGACTTTTGAAATCACGGAACCAATAGAAGAAAATAACAAAGGAAGGGGAAGTCTGATATTCCAGTGTTTTCTCATTCGTATCCACAGGTGAATCTCATTGATGTTTTGGTTACTTATATATATATATGTATAAATATACCGAGTTGAGTGTGAATTTATTGCTTCTTAAGGCGTTTTTCGCCACGTTAGGCTTAGCTTTTTGCTATGCACCACAGACACGATTACAGAGGTAAGTAAAAACCAAAACTTTATTAAAACGTATTGTTACGACAGCGGAGGTCACGTGACGCTAGTAACACATCATGATATTCTAGAAGGATTATGTCTGTTCGTGGCAACTCTAGTTTTCTCTATGCGTCCTCTATTTTGTATATATAAGACCGGCGAGAAGTGGCGGGATAGATAATTGAATAACAGACAGGGGGATAGAGACGGACAATCGAGTCAAGCCATAAGTAAAGTGCGTGAGTTGTTGTGAATTATAGCGTGTGTTTAAGTTAAAGTGACTGTGGAAATTAAGTGTATTGCAAAGTTGTATTGAAAGAAAAATAAACTAGTTTTATTTAAGAAAGGGCTTGTATCGCTGAAGTTTTTTGGAAAGAATTTCTACGGAAAATTAACCAACGACCAGAGACATAACAGTATTAAAAAATACATTTTAACGAATATGTAACACTTGCTGGTTATGTTCTGCAATCTTTTTGATATTTAAAGCTCTAATAAAACGATCAATGTCCGATTTTTTAATTATGTTTACAGCATCTTCTAATATCTGAATACCTTTACATTTAATTCAATGTCATAGGCCGCTGATCAGAAACTTCACCTTGCACTTTAAATACACGGTATACATACATCATCAAAATATTATTCTTTCTTAGGTCTGCCATCCCTGTCTGTTATACTAAGTATAGTAGTACTATCTTTGGCATCGTGAAGGTGGTACAATACCTACTCTGGCTAACTTGGATTCACCATGGAAGTGCTTAACTTGGAAAGTTTAATATAATCTCAGCTATTAGGTGTTATGGATTACAATTTCAAATGGTCTAGAACCGAGCTAAATGATAATTTAAATTTAGTAGTTAAATATATGCCGATATATCTCCAATTTATGATATTTGCCAACAAGATTGGTACATACAGTTTTCTTTTATACAA
>NW_013668736.1:135286-139916 GCF_000517525.1 Limulus polyphemus
GTTTCTAGTCTGGAACTTCCTTGATATCTTATCAAGGGTTCACGATGAGCGAGTTAATTACGAGTTGATGTAGGTACGATTCGCTTAAAGGGGAGCTAGCTAGCTTTGTCCTTCGTTATGTACTAGCCACACGCGCCGAGTTTTCCACTGTGAAGTTATATAATGTTTTCGTAAAAATACTAATGTCCGATGAGAATGATTTGTAATGTTCGAACTTTGTAAATTCTCCTGGTCAAATATCTGAAGTTTTTCGATTAATAAGCGTTATAACAATCACAATTATAGTTTTAAAGCTTTTTATAGCTTCCGGAGTTTATAGCACACTTACTATAGCAAACTAATAATATATACTGATTTTAGGCGCGTCGTTTTGGTTATATTTATAGGCGTGTGGAGAGTTTCTCGAAAATTCAGATTACGTAACAATACAAAGCTACACTGGCGTTTATGTACACACCTATATTGTTGATTCTGAGACTCGAGAATCTTCTACAACTTCAGATAATTGGCGGGAGTTTCGCAATACATATTTAACAGTATAAGCTATGCATATTTCTAAATATAAATTTAATCTAAATAAACGTCGATATTAAAATAAATATATATAATATTAAATCCGTCACATAGGATATTAACTTATGTAATATGTTATAACTATCAAACATATATGATCGGTAACTTCACAATTACTCAAGTTTTTATCGAGATTAGCAAACTCAAAATACCATGATTGACATGTCTAAAACTAAACCACAAAATGATTTCTTAGTTTCGTGCTACAACTTTAAAAAAGCTGAATGTGAAAGTAATTGAAAAACAAACATCCGTTTAATGCTTTGTTTGCGCATACGTCGAATTATCAATATGAATATAAATCATTATTTTTCCATTGTTTGCTTTCTTGGATAATCAAAGATGCCAGTCATTTATTAAAAGAAAAGGCTATCACCACTCTATCCACCACGGGGAGTCGAACCCCAAATTTTAGCATTGTCTGTAAAACCCACCGCTGACCCTCTAAAAGACAGAACGGAAAGAATACGCAGTGTGTGATTATATTGTACACAATAACTGCACATAAAGCAGACTTCTATGGTTACCTTGGCGGAAGATATTCTAAAATTAATTATACTTAATTTTATTGTGAATGACGCGTTGTAAGCTTAGCGGTTAGAGATAATATTTTGAATAACGTTTGCTTACAGAGAATGACTGATAATAAATACTTTGACCTGTCTCTACAGTTACGTTACAACTATTCTCAGATTGTTTATTTTTGCATATTGTTTAATGATCTTGTATCTTATGAAAACAACGGTATCTAACACGTTACACTAATATCTAGTCAGTTATACTTTGATACCTAGTTTGCACCATGGTATAAATGTCACAGCTTGGTCACACGCCAGATTAAACTCACCACAAAATATTCAGGAACCAACACAATGTCTTGGTGCCGTGATCAAACAATTACATACTATACGAATACATACAATTCACGTTTTACATTTCTATCGTTAAATGTTGAACATAGTATCTATTATGTATTTCGCATGGCATAACAGAATATCTATCACACCAACTATTCTCTATAATATTCTTTTTCTTCTACACGTTGTTGAAAAATGCATTTATACCATCAATAGCTGTTTCTGTTAAGCAGTACAGTCTCATACTGCACTTCGCGCCTCGGAACACAAAAGCAGAAACTATATCAGTAGTTGCTATGAAACTATTGAATATCAAGCTCTCAGAAAGCTTGAACATTTAACATTTTTGAAGAAGTCATTAAATAAATACCAGGTCCCTTTGAGACGGCATTTCCTGCGATACACATGCTGCAGCTCTTTATTCAAGACGTTTAAGTAAACCTCACGATTCTATATCACACTGCGGCAAAATTCGTTAATGATAACAAATCCTTGATAACAAAGTCTCCTTGTTTACCTTTGAATCTGCTTTGAAATTAAATGGTTTTCCCAACATTATTCAAACAGTTCATTCTTAAAACCTGCATTGTCGTATATTCGTAAAAATAGGTTCCAACATACAATGAAAGTATTTTTCTCTATATAAAAAAAAGTTTGTATTTACATACATTAAATTTTAGATTACGTTGCCTTATATAAACAACCATTTTTCTCTCACTATGACAAACATTTTTACTCATAGACATATGCTAAAATAACTAGTACTTAATACATGTTACCTATTATATATTCGTAGAAGCCTGTTTGTTTGTTTGTTTTTGAATTTCGCGCAAAGCTATACGAGGGCTATCTGCGCTAGCCATCCCTAATTTAGCAGTGTAAGAATAGAGGGAAGGCAGCGAGTTATCACCACCCACCGCCAACTCTTGGGCAACTCTTTTACCAACGAATAGTGGGATTGACCGTCACTTATAAGCTGAAAGGGCGAGCATGTTTGGCGGGACAGGGATTCGAACCCGCGATCCTCAGATTGCGAGTCGAGCGCCCCCTAACCACCTGGCCATGCCGGGCCTCTTAGAAGCAAATACGTTTCCTTTCACCTAATGATTTTATTTTATATCTAGGCAACTCGACATAATATGACTTTTAGTATCGAAAAAGATAAACTCACTTGTGAGTTCTTTATCATGCAAATATACACTTTTGAAACGTCCTTTTCCTCGTGCTCTTTTCAGTGGCTAAACGGTAATATTGGGTGCTAGAATTCAAGGTTCAGTCTGCTTGGCCGAGTGGTTAGCATGCCGGAATGTTAATCTGAAATAAACGGTTCGCGTCTCGATTCCGCATAAACGCGCTTAGCACAATGATGAAGACATGGGTGTGCTATAACAGTGACAGTCAAATCCCATTATTCTATCAGGCAGGAAGTTGGTGGTGAATACTATTAGTTAGCTGTCTTCCTTTTAATTCATCAGTTCAAAATAAGGGACAGCTATCGCAAATTGCATGAATTTCCAAAACAAATCAATCCACGCGACGGACACAGCGCAGAAAGCCTATTTCTAGTTTTGCCCAAAGAAAAACAAACTTTTCTTACGAAGAGGCTTTCGAAAGAGATCCAAGTCTTTAGGTAACAGATATGCAACATATAGTGTAAAATCGTATTTTAATTCAATATTTTCCTTCAGTTAAAAATTTCACTCATTATCAACACTAGTCTGGTGTGGCATATAAAATGTAAATTTTTATTTTGGACATAGCTTCTGTAATTGGTTATAGAGCATTGTTTACTAAACAAGTCCACCTAGTAGTATACGGCCTGACATAGCCCGATGGTTAGGGAGCTCAACTCACAATTTGCGTGTTCGAATCCCGTTAATAAACATCATCCCTATTTTTTTAATGTTTTCATTACTTGTTTCCCGTTTTTGTTTAAACAATATCAATGAATATTTTATAATGAATGGCAGTCGTTATGAAGGCAGCAGTTTTAGCCTGGCGTAAAGAGTTGTCTTGATGGATGTCATGTGTTGAGGTAAAACGCTATTTTGCTTCTGCACTCCCTAAGTTAAAATGCAACATTTTGGTATGTAAATCGCCGCAGCAACTTCAAGCATTGGTAAACTAGCCCTTCTGACGCCAGAATCAGAATAATTAGCAGAATATTTGGTTGTTACGCTACTCGACGGTTCTCTACTTATTAACCGATGTTTTTTTTAGCTAAACTGAAGATCATAATAGCTTTTGAAAACCTCGAAAACCAGAGTTAGGTGTTTATAAAAGTATCTTGTATTGTTATAAAAGAGATTTGTGACTATGGTGAGCAATCTATAATAATAAAAGAGCCTGTATGTGTGTGTGTGACCGCCATAGCTAGAAGAGGAAAGAACCTAGACCTGAAACTTTGCACGCTTACTAAGGAGATTCTGAGGGTGTGTACCCTTAAGCCCCATAATTCTTCTTCCTGAAGGTCTATAGTAAAGCACTTTTTTTCTCATTCTCACTTACTGGATTAATAATATGTTGAGGTTTTCTGCCAAATACTCTTGAAAAAGAACGAAATGGTAAAAAAAAATCTGCCAAAATTGGGAAAAATTGACATATTTCACAAAAATGAATAATATTCAATAGGATATGGTGCCAAACATTTCTTAGCCAGCCAAAGGCAACAGGGAGGGAAACAAAAACATCAGGACCTCACAAGACCGATGGAACAGACCCTCAGAATACTAGAAAAGGTTAAGATAAATAAAGTTAGGGAAATGACATCAAACAAAACAGTTAAAGAATTTTTGGAGAAACAATAGAGTTGAAAATTTTTAATTTTCCTCGCATTCATATAATCCTCGGCCTCGGATTGTACACGAACACTCGGAAAATAAAGTCTACTTTACAAAATTTGAATATGTAATTTTGCTTCTATTTTTTCTTAACTCAGGAAATGGCATCAGCAGCGGTGCCAGCCACAAGGCCAAAAAACCGAGAGAATAAAATTGAAATTATTTTCTATCTATATTAATGGAAAACATAAAATGAGAAAAAAATAGAATGTAAAAGTTAAAATTACTATTATTGCTTTCAAAACCTTGAATTAAATTAAGATTGGGAAAAAGCTGTAAACAAAAAAGTATGTTACTATCTGCTTATTTGTTAATTTCCCTTAGAATTTCTTTCTGAGAAACTTCAGCGATACAAGTCCT